>NC_056747.1:829449588-829644360 GCF_019279795.1 Protopterus annectens
CATGTTTGAATTTCAGAGTACCTGAAACCAGATGGCAAGAAGGAAAGACCAACTGTGCAGTTACCTCTATCAGAAATCAAACAGCTTTGATGAAATTTCACAGCATGTTAAATTGTCAAAGTTCATCCTTTTTGTTTCCAGTCCATGTGCTGACCATCAAGCCATATCCTCTGCCCATTCAAATGACCTACTCATTCCCTTAAAATGAGAACCCTATAGCCCCATTCATTCTTTCATCAGGGATGGGGTCCACTTTAACTAAACTCACCACTCAATCGCTTAAGACCATACAGTCATTGTCTGCAGAAGGGACATGTATGGGTGAGTTGGCACTGGCCACTCACTCACATCTGCCATTGGAATGGTAGTGGTCAGGCAATGAACTGCAACCCCTGGAGCCACCCCACCCTGCTGAAGATACTGACCTGAGAGGAGCACTTTCTAGTGTATCAGTCAGAGTAGATGGGACCAAGCAAACTGGGCTCAGACATTTTCTGCACAGATGACTGTACCCTCTTGACATTTCATGGATTTGAAAGGAGCAGACTATATTGAATATGAGAAAACAAAGATATGATTGCTTGTTCAAGCTGAAGTCACAGCAGACACCTAAGCTTGCAAATTTCTTGAGTAGTTTTTTTTTCCAAAAATCATAACAGTAAGGTCCAAATTGTCTGAATTAAAAGTACATACTTATCTTTATGCTTATACCAAGAAGATCATAATCATAAGGTAACAATTAGAGATACTGATAACGGATACACTTAACAGACTTTACCAGTTACAGTTAAAAAGCTGCTGAAACAATCAGATGCAAAAAGACGTCATGAAAAGTTTGTTACTCAAGCAGAATTATATGCCATCAAAGTCACTGTAAAGGAAGTTGGTCAGAGTGGCAGAAAAGTCACTTTTAAACTAATGGGTTCAGACTGCACAAATACTTTGTTTCGAATGTGAGAAAAAATGGGCCACATTGTTAAAATCTGTAATACTGATGTTAATTCTAATTTGAATATGAGGAATATGGAGAATTCTATGGGCAAAGTAGAATATAGAGAATGTGATGAGACCTTTTTTAGACTGACTGAAATTGCATTCTCAAATTAACTGTGTTGTACTAGTAGATATGAGGGAATTGCAGAGGCTGAGTTTGGATATTATGGTCACCCTTGTAAAGGGGCAGTATGTTTGGAAGCTAAACTCTGACAAGCAGCAGCAGCATATATCCCTGTGGACAAAAGAGATACCTCATTGCCCTGGTGGAAATCCAAATGAATTTGAGATGATACTACACCCTGTGCAGTGATGTGGTGTCTAGTTCACGTCATAATAAATGTGAAAGACCCCCCCCCTCAGAAAAAAATAACCTACAGTCCAACCTCAGACATCCTCTTAGAGAGGAGAAAGAATTACCAACATTTGTGAACATTAAAAAATATGGGGCCAATAAGGGTCCAGAAGTAGCACTAAGGAGCCCTTAGGGAATGAGGACATGGATGAGCAAACAAGAAGTGAAGGACCTACAGCCCCTCATTCCTGAAGATAAGTAGGGAATACAGGTGAAGAACTGGAACAGACTAGAAACAGAAGCTTATCAGGAAAGACGATAAAACTGTACAAAGACATTTCCACAGGATGTTCTTTAACTTTGAGTGGGCTATGAAGAGAAACCTCACCGTAAATGGAAAAACAAGGAGAATGCAGTCCACACTAAGGAACCGAGCCAGGAACAGTCTAAAGAAAAAAGGGATGGTACAGGACATCAGGTTCCAGAAAAAAAAATAACCTGTAATACTTATAAAAAGGAAGGAATAACAGATGGTCACACTAAGTAATGGTTTGAACCAACTTTCCTAGGGGAAGAGTGGAATAACAAAATCCATGTGCCTGTGTTAGCAGTGCAACAGACAGCACCTTCTACCACACAAGAAATTACCAAAGACAAAACCCTTGACCTAGCTGACCTTCAGGTGAATCAGCTAAATTATAAAATGGTCCAGTGGGAGGATGAAATATTGCAAATAGCCACAGAGATTACAACAGGAGGCATCCTACCATAAGTGACTCAGATTCCTACCCCTATACTGAATTGCAGAATGATTTACTAAACAGGATAAACAGAGAGAAATAGGAAGCAGTATATCAGCTGTTGGTACCCAGACAGTTAATGAACTTAGTCTTGAAAATTGCCCACAGCCATGTACTTGGGGGAAGTAAGATACTGAGAAAATCAAATCTAGGGTTTTAGCCAGGCATAACATTATTGTTTTAAAATTCTGGGGCAGGATGCTCTAAGTTTTAGAAAACAGTCAAAGTCTAGTTTAAAAATCCTTTTATCACCATGCCTATAACAGAGATACCTTTTAAACAGACTGCCATGAATATCAGTGGATAACTGATCAAGTGCCAGCAACGGATTCCAATACAGACTGACCATCTTGGACTATTCCCCTAAAGATCTAGAACCAATCTTTTTCTGAAGTCAGTGCTAAAGGTGCAACAAGAGAGATGGTTCTACTATTCTCCATGGTGGCAATACCAAATAAATACTTAGTGATCAGGGAACTCCATGTATGTTCAAAATTATGCATCATTTATGCCAATAGTTTTAAGTAAAACAACTCAACATTATCACCCCTAGACTAACAGACTAGCAGAGCATTTCAGCAAGACTTTAATGTTTATTTTAAGGATCATCACCCAGGAAGATGAAAATAACTGTAATAAACTTCTACCCTATCTCCTACTTGCCTTCTGAAATATCAGAAGGTCGACAAGATTTCTCTTTTGAACTTTTGCACAGCAGACAAATCAAGAAGTTGTTAGAAATCACCGCACAGACATGAAAAAAGCAAAATGCCCCATTTAAAGCATACTGGATAATTGCCTCAGTATATAAGACAGAACAAAGAAGTAATGCTCATAGCTAAACAGCATACAGGCGATACACAACAGAAAAGCTAGAAATAGAGAGTTCTAGGTCATGAACAAGTACAAGTCTTGGTTTCCTCTGCTGACAACAAATTTTAGACAAAATAGCAGGGACCCTTTGAGGTCACACAGAAACTAAGTAATGTGAATTATAAAGCCATACAAATAAGATACTGAATTGTATATCTGACAGCCAAGGTCAGGAACCTGATGAGAAGAAAAGGCTACTGTTCATACCTCAGACCTTGGGGTAGATGACACACTACAAAAAACATAGATAGCAGAAGCTACAAGAGTTCCTGCTACAGAATATAAATATTCTCAGAACTGCCTAGTAAAACTGACAATCATATTGAAATCAATCCAAGTAAGAAGGTTAACCTGAATTTATACAGGATCCTAAAATCTTAGAGGTAATCAGTTCGAGAACAGGTTAAAAAAAAAAAAAAAGATATTCCAATTAGGGGTTACTGAAGAATGTAACCGTGAATAGAACAGATCTATACTTTTGGTTCTAAAACCAAACAAAATCGATAAGTTATGTAATAACTTCAGAAAACTCAACAGTATTTCTAAGTTAAATAGTTACCTTATGCCTACAGTAAGCAGACTCAGAGAATGTCTAGAGAAGGCTAGGTTCTTAATCCGGAATTTTAAACAAGGCTCCTGTTAGATTTTCTCTGAAAGAAGAGCTGAGAAGAAAACTGACCTTTTGACCCTTAATGGCCTTTTTCAATACAATCTCCTCCTATTTGTCCTTTATATCACCCCAGCCATCTTCCAAAGGTTAATGGACAGGGTCCTTAAATCTCACACCCTCACATACTGTTACCTATTTAGTTGATGTGATTAGAGATTCTGAAGACTGGGATTCACACCTTCCTTAAATTACATGCTATGTCGACCTCCCTTACACAGGCAGGGCTTACAGTTAATACACTAAATGTAACCTCAGGATTACAAAACTAAGAGATATTGCTACATTACAAGTAAGGGAATTAAACCGCAAAAGGAGAAAGAAGAGGCAATAAGAAACTGGGCAATACTTTAAACCAAGAATTAATTTAGGGTCTTTTTGGGTTTAGTCAGATATTACAGAAAATTCATGTCACAAGTTGCCACAATTGTAAGCCATCTCTCCAACTTGACTAGGAGTAAGATGCCCATGAAGATTAAGTACACCATAGAAGCAAAGGTTGGGTTTCAATAACTAAAGAACATCCTATACTTTGAACCCAAGCTGACATCTCCCAATTTTACTAAGCAAATCACAGTTTAAACTTGTGTCTCCGATGTGAGCCTGGGAGCAGTACGACCCCTAGAGGCTATGTGAAAAGGAACATCAAATTTACTATTTAAGTAGAGAAATCACTAGAATGGGGATCAAATTCTATGTTATCAAATGTGAGTGCAAAGAAATAAAGTGAACACTTGGTCCTGAAGGTAACTACATGTCAAGTATGGGCAGTTTATCCTGATTACTGATCACTCTGCATTACAATGGCTTCAGCAGCAAGAAGGAGGAATGTAAGTTAAACAAAGAAAAGTATTTTACTTGCGAAGGTACCAAAAGTGCTTGTTTAAAATGGTAATGTAAAAGTGTGCAAATGGGCCTTGTCAATACAGCCCCTTATTTTTAAGGTGTAACACAGGTTTAGTACAAACCACCACAATGTGAATGGTCTTGTCCATAGCATACAGACCATTACAAGGGTTTGAAACCAGAGTTTTCAGTCTAAAAGCAGTCAAATGCAAAACCCATGGCAATTTTAACCAATGAAGTGTATAGATGTCTGCCTTCATTAGCTGCACTGACTGTGTATATCAGATACTAAGCTCCCCTAAAGGAATATCACTGGCAATAATACGTGTCAGCGGAAATTATATAAAAGGAGGGGGCTGAGCAGCCATTGTCCATAGCATACAGACCATTACAAGGGTTTGAAACCAGAGTTTTCAGTCTAAAAGCAGTCAAATGCAAAACCCATGGCAATTTTAACCAATGAAGTGTATAGATGTCTGCCTTCATTAGCTGCACTGACTGTGTATATCAGATACTAAGCTCCCCTAAAGGAATATCACTGGCAATAATACGTGTCAGCGGAAATTATATAAAAGGAGGGGGCTGAGCAGCCAAATTAGACATCAGAGAGTAGTCTGGGGGAGTTCTTAAGAGACAGTTGGAGACCCAGAGCATATACTTGGGAGAAAAGATGTTTTAACAAAGGACTACCTGCCAGAGGAGAGACCTAGCATTCTACTGCCTGACGTAGACCAGAATCATGCACTGTGTTTGTTTTATTTGTATTTGGCAAACACATTTTCTGCAAAGTACTGTACATTACTCTTGTTTACAACACTTATTTTATGTATTTATATATAGCTAAAGAAAGAAGAGTATTTTAACTGTAAAGGTACCAAAAGTGTTTGTTTAAAAGGGGAATGTAAAAGTGTGCAAATGGGCCTTGTCCTTAACAGCCCCTTATTTTTAAGGTGTAACACAGGTTAAGTACAAACCACCACAATGTGAATGGTCTGCCTATAGCATACATACCATTACAATGGTTTGAAACCAGAGTTTTCAGTCTAAAGCGGTCAAATGCAAAACCTATGGTGATTTGAACCAATGAAGTTTATAGATGTCTGTCTTCATTAGCTGCACTAACTGTGAATATCAGATACCAAGTTCCCCTAAAGGAATATCACTAGCAATAATACATGTCAGCGGAAGTTATATAAAAGAAAGAGGTTGAGAAGCCAAATAATTTTGTATTTTGTTGACCCCAGCCTTTCATTTAAGTTACGTAAAACTAATAGTGTTTTTAAAACAAAAAACGTATATGTTGGCTACATTAAATTTCTAGTATAAACGTGCGTAAGTATATATATATATATATATATATATATATATATATATATATATATATATATATATAAATCATAGGAGGTTACTAGGCTACTGGCCCTGATGCCCTTATAAGCCTAGCCAAGAGTTTAGCCCATGTTTAGACAAGTCAGCACCTAGAGCCTCTGTCCAGCAGGGACACAGATGGAATCCCAGGAGTGTATTTTCTGTTTCCCATCCAGTTATCCAGTTTGCTCTTAAAAAGGGATAATGAGGTGCTCTGCTTGACATGGACATGGAGTCTATTCCACAGATGAGGGAGACTCTGGGACACAAATCTGTCCCACCAAGTTCAATTGATATCACACACCAAGTTGAGGTCGCGCGTATGGGTTGCTCGTGTGGAACTTGACTTGCAGATATGCAGCAGTCATATATATATATATATATATATATATATATATATATATATATACACACACACACACACATATGAGAGAGAGAAGACTACAAGAAAGACCGAGTAAAGCTAGTGTGTTCACTGTGTGATACCTTAAAACTCCTGCAGTGAAAGACCATGGGATATATCCCAATAAGTAATGCAGGGTTTTTGGTTTCAAAATATGTAGGTTTTACTTTAGTTTGTACACTGGAACTATTTATTAACTCTAATAAACATGCTTGTATTTTCCTGCATGCTTTGCAGCTGCCAAGTACTTAAAAATTCTGAGTCATGAAGTCCTGCATTTTGATGATGCAGTAAGTGGGTAAAGGACTTGTAGTGGATAGGTATGTTTTCTCTGGTTTGCAGTACTTTTCAACAAAAATTGATGTACTGCATCACAATGAGTCAATCAATCAGTCAGGCTATTGGACAACAAGGCAATAACTAACGAAAGGCATTTACACTCAAAAAGTAACAAGAGAGAAACTGAACAGGATAAGATTCCTAGTTACGTGTGAAATACTTTCCATTCTGTGTAATAACACAGATCAATGTAATAAATACTTGACTACCATGGGATGATCACTTTTAAAAAGAAAACTATGAACATGCAAATCACAAGTGTAACAGCCTGAAATAAAGTAGGTTTGTGTGTTATATATGAAGTGGATTAGTGCTGGAGTGAAAATGTTTATTGAACTAAACAAGCTTTTTGGCAAGGTAGAAGCTCCACTTTTATGTGAGATTAAGCAATTTGTAAACCAGACTGCTGCAGTACCAAGTTGCACAGCATACTTCAGGAGTTGGAAGTGGGGAGGGATGGGCACACAGGATGAAACTACAGACATGCATGGTTTATTGTAGTGACAGCCATGCCACAAACATCTGTGAAGATGTCTCTCAGTGTGTTTTTAAATATAAATTTAGTTCCCTGGTGGATAAGTGGCCCTGCATGCCCATCATTCATCCTGGATGGGGAGAATGCAAGTATGACAGACATGCTACCCTACAGATGGACCTCCTGCAGTGGGCAGCCTCACTGTTAGGCAAGTTCTGCCCGTTTAAGGAACCAAAGACAATAAAAAACTCCACGGAGTCACGAAGTACACCCGAACAAGTTTAATGTGCAACAAACCAACAGATTCTCCAACACTGACCTAGGTTTCGTCCCTGAGGACTTCTTCAGAGTGTGTTGAACCTGCTGACATAAATACTTACACTTGTCCATAATTCAATTAATCAATCAACCTACAATTTTAAAAATACATTTAACATAAAACAGTACATACATGAATATGGTATATGTAAAAACAAGTTATAAAAACAAAAATTAACCTACTAACTATTAATAGTAAACAGTATAAAAATTGTAAAATTATGTTTATGTAAGACATTTAATTATACTAAACCTCCTATAACAATGTATGAATTGTACCATCCTGGTTTGTTAACCTATGATATGTTTTAGCCTCAAATATGGTTTTATAGAAATAAATTCATTTAAACCAGGGTGGTGATGGGCATTAAGCATAATCTGCCATTTGAGTTCACATACATCTAGGTGGTATTCCGTCAACCTACCTTGTTGATCCTTAGTCAATTGTTCTATAACACAAAAAGAAAATTTATGATCTCTGTGTGCTATAACGTGTCGAGCTAGGGCACTAGTAGATTTTTGATGTTTAATATCTAAAATGTGCTCCTTAATTCTTTCCCTAAATCTCCTACACGTTTTGCCTATATAAAAATTATGAATTATGGACAAGTATAAGTATTTATGTCAGCAGGTTCAACACACTCTGAAGAAGTCCTCAGGGACGAAACCTAGGTCAGTGTTGGAGAATCTGTTGGTTTGTTGCACATTAAACTTGTTTGGGTGTACTTCGTGACTCCGTGGAGTTTTTTATTGTCTTTGGTTCCTTGGTTGGTTGGAGTTCATTGTCATGGAGGAAGAAGGGTCCCCAGTTAACATCAAAGTTCTGTTGCAACAAATTCACCAGCAACTCCGTGAACATTCTATACAGATACAAAATCTTATTGGAAGGCAGCAACGTGATTCGGGTTCTGTCCCGAATACCAGTTTGGGGTTACCTCTTACACAAGCCACGCCGACTGATACTTCCACAGGAACTTCTACAAGTACTGATGGTAATAGTCACAGTTTGAGACTATTGAAATCACCAGTGTCTAATACTACCGCTAATTCCTTTGCGGATAAGAATCGTAACCGCTGGTTAACGAACTGTTTCAGTTTTAAACAAGATAAAGGTACAGTGCATATGGTGGAGGAGGTAAAAATCCAGTCATTATCTGAACTACTGAGAGACTTTGAGATCAAATTGTTCAAACTGAAAAGGTTACAATTAGAGAATGGGTACCTTGGCCGTAACATAGAATTGGGACTGGTGCCGAAAGGGTTACGGCTTTGGCGATACCCAAATGGATGTGAGTGTAACTTGGACATGTTAAAAGATCTACATAAACTATTTGATAAGACTGGTTTGCACATAATGGAGATTATGGTGAGGTACAATAATGTTAAAATAGAGGGGTTGCTGAGTGAGTTAGATGTTATTCACTCCAAGATCACGCAAGATCTCCTGTTCGATCAATTTTTCACTAATTACGTTAACATAGTCAAAGATATTGACAAGAGTTGTGACATTTTATACAACAAAAAGTTATCGAAGTTACAACGAGATATCCAACTATATCGGAAGGGTAAAGTTTATCCCTTAGACGTAAAGGGAAATGTTCAAAATTTGGAAGCAGTCGAAACAACCAATCCGAGTGGAGATTCGGAGGAAGGGGCGGTATCTGACAGGCCAGTTGGCTTCAATAGTTCCGGTTTTCGAGGGGAGGACCCTTTAGAGGAGATTCCAAGACGGTCGGAGAGAATAAGACAGCAACGTCCGACACGGGACAACAACGAGGCGTATTATACAGGAACAAGGGCCAAAACATATTATCAGAGGGGGAACAACGAACGCCAATGGTCAGGAACGACACGAAGGTAGCTAAAAAGATCTTTTGGGTACATAATGCTTCAGTTTGCGGGACTAATTGTTTTATCTGTTTAAACAGTAAATCATTCACAGATTCAGAGCTTAAAGTTCAAAGTTGTGCCATTACGCCTATGAGAATTGATTATCCTCATATTGATATAGAATTTAGCGTTGTTAACTGTGGTACATCAAGTGATCAGGAACAAGATAATCAGGCAATTGACCCCAGTTCTCCGTCCACGAATCTTGTAACTGATAACTGTTTTACCAATGTCTCTTGTACACAGTCCTTACCTTCACACAACAACAAGTTTTCGGACTGGTTAACAAGAGAAGAAGTGATTGTTTCCATTAGTTCCGATGATGATATTTGTTCTTTGGCTTTTGATAGTAGTGATGTATCAGCTAACGGCGCAGAAAGACAGACAAGGCGTGGAAGCTTATTTCATACTGACATTGTACATGCTGACACTAATGATTTAAGAGAACTTTCTTGTTTGACGCCAAGTGAAAGGGATGACGATGTTTTAGGTGAACAGTTTGAAGTTTGTGACGATGATGTGTTATTACAAATGAGTATTCATCCTGTGTTTGATGTTAATAGCACAAGTACAGCTGATACACAGACAAATAACGTTGTGTTCAGTGATATAGTGGAATCAGGCAATAATAATGATGAAATATGTTATGTAGAATCAAGTGCAGGGTGTACTAACGCACATAATGTTGTAGGGCATATGGATACATTTGGTAATAACAAAATGGTAGTTGAAGTAGCGTCTTCGGTTGACGGTTCTGCACATGGTCCACCGGGAGACACACACATGCAGGCTTCCTTATCTAATCCAATAATAATATACAATAAGGCAAAAGATTTTAAATTATTCAAATATTCTAACATATCTTTTGATATACAACATGCTGAGATGTTATCAAAAGGTTTTAACTTTGTTCCTAGTAGGAATGGTAGAATTGTGGACACTGTAATGGATCTGAAGTTATTTACTCGCAAATTGAATTTATTAGCTTATTTTGGCTTTAAAAACAGTAGTGAAAGCACGTCAAATGTGACGAATTTATGTAAGCCAAGTTTTTTTAACCCCCTTTATAATAACATGGTACAACTGTTTGAAAGTTTATGTGAACAAGACATTAGGGAATATTATAGATCTGCTCCAATAGTACAGTTAGGTAATCTGACTCAGGATAGTTTGGACAGCATTAATTATATTTGTGATAATAAAAGTATTCATGTAATGAAGCCTGACAAAGGCAATGGAGCAGTCATAATGAACAAATTTGACTATGAGAATGAAATGCTTACTATGCTTATGGACAAGACTTATATAGAGGTGAGCATTAATGAAATCCATATAGCATACAGGAAGATAGATATAGCACTTGAAGATATGCTCACACAGGGGGAGATCAATGAGGATGAATTTGATTTTATGACAAATAAACATCCAGTGTTGAGTGGTACTTTTGGAATACCAAAGATCCACAAAGGGTTGAATAACGTTAGGTTCAGACAAATTGTGGATGGTAAAAGAAGCAAGGTTTCATATATCAGCAAATTTTTGGATTCTAAATTAAAGATATGATTAACTAGTTTTCCACATATTACCAAAGACTCCTGGCATTTTCTAGAATTAATTAAAAAACTTGATAAACAGGAAAATATTGTTTTTGTAACTATTGACGTTGTCAATCTGTTCACTGTAATCCCACATGAAGTGGGTTTAAGTTGGTTGGAGGAACAATTAATTGCCACTGAGGTTTATGGCCAGGAGAATATTAACACTTATGTAAGATTAATGGAGTTAGTGTTGGGTAATAACTTTTTGTTTTTTGAAGGTCACAATTTCCGTCAAAGTACGGGTGTGGCAATGGGGGCAGCGTGTGCCCCCACTTATGGCAATTATATTATGGCCTATTGGGAGACCAACTTTGTCTTTAATAGTGAATTTAGGCCATACATAAAAATTTACACGCGATTTTTAGATGACATTTTTATTGTGTGGCAGGGTGAGAGGAACATCTTGGACACTTTCATCAATTATATAAACCAAACAGTGTGGTTTTTGAAATTCACCCATGAAATTGATGAGGAGAAGATCAATTATTTAGACGTTGGTCTAACTTACAATAAAGAGACACACCTTCTTACATCAAAAATTTATAGGAAGCCCACATTTTCCAATTCTTACTTGCACTTTGACAGCTGGCATCCGGGACATCAAAAAAGAGCGATTATTAAGGGCCAAATGATTAGGGCAGCGCGTATGGTCAGTGATAAGTTAGATTTTGTAACTGAATTGGAGTTTATGATACAACTCTTTTTAAACAGAGGGTATCCTAGGATGCTATGTGAAGAGGTCAAGAATGAAATACAGCTCAAAAGAGAAGGAGGTCACCTACAGCCTATATTGAAGAGTGATGTTGACCTCTTCAGTCACAATCATAGTGGAAATTCCAGGTTTGAATTACGTGATGAACATTTTTTATTTGTTCTTACATATAATGTTGATACTGACAGTATTACTAGGATAATTGAGAAGCATTGGAGATCATTTAGTAGACTTAAAGAATTTCAGGGTTTTGCTATACGTAAGCCCAAATTTGTTTATCGTAAAGACAGAACACTTAAGCAGACATTTGAGCAGGCCAATACAACAAGAGATAGTATAATAAGTAGAGTTAAAGGTAATTCCAAATGTGGTAGATGTTCAACATGCACATTTATTATGCCCACATCAAATAAAATAAATATTAACAACACATATATTAAATTAAGGGGTAATTTTAATTGTCATTCTTCCAATGTAATTTACCTTGCCAAATGCCAGACATGTACAGCTTTTTATATAGGCAAAACGTGTAGGAGATTTAGGGAAAGAATTAAGGAGCACATTTTAGATATTAAACATCAAAAATCTACTAATGCCCTAGCTCGACACGTTATAGCACACAGAGATCATAAATTTTCTTTTTGTGTTATAGAACAATTGACTAAGGATCAGCAAGGTAGGTTGACGGAATACCACCTAGATGTATGTGAACTCAAATGGCAGATTATGCTTAATGCCCATCACCACCCTGGTTTAAATGAATTTATTTCTATAAAACCCTATTTGAGGCTAAAACATATCATAGGTTAACAAACCAGGATGGTACAATTCATACATTGTTATAGGAGGTTTAGTATAATTAAATGTCTTACATAAACATAATTTTCCAATTTTTATACTGTTTACTATTAATAGTTAGTAGGTTAATTTTTGTTTTTATAACTTGTTTTTACATATACCATAATCATGTATGTACTGTTTTATGTTAAATGTATTTTTAAAATTGTAAGTTGATTGATTAATTGAATTATGGACAAGTGTAAGTATTTATGTCAGCAGGTTCAACACACTCTGAAGAAGTCCTCAGGGATGAAACCTAGGTCAGTGTTGGAGAATCTGTTGGTTTGTTGCACATTAAACTTGTTCGGGTGTACTTCGTGACTCCGTGGAGTTTTTTAAGTTCTGCCCGTTTGTCAAACCTTGCTCCCTACCAACAGCAGCAGGTCTGATATACAGGTGGAGCTGTTGCAATGATGAACATTAGCCAGACTCAACTACCCTGTTGAGGCCTCATATAAATTTGGAGTACGCTTAGAATAGGTAGATACATTAACTAACAGAATGTTTTAAAATCTCAGTACCTGTTTCTGGTATAGTGAGACTCCCTTCATTGTCAATACCTGATGTACTGAACTACACATTGTTTGCCCCCCTTATATCATCATCAGAAGGTACTGCCAGATGGCAGAGAATCAGGAAAAAAAAAAACACTGGACAGTACACATAACGTATATTTTTTTTAACATAATAAATATAGCTCCACTGATGTAACAAATATAAACTATGCATTTTAGAAACAAAAAGCCTATTTTACATGATGGAAGCATAACTACAGCAAAAAGTAGTCGTAAAACACCTCTGCACATTAGCTTTAAGGACATACCAGTCTTTCAGTGTTTTTTTTTCTTAGCATTGTATCTGTGCTTCACTTAAAGCATTAGTGACATTACTTTTTTTTACACTGCAGTGAATAGGTGACTGTCTTTTTTTTTTTTAGATGAGCTAGGTAGTTTTGAGGTTGGGTATGTTTGTTTGTGTTTTGAATGTGCAATGCTGAACTTTACCTTTTAGCAAGTAGCATAAATAATGTTGGTTTAGGAGAACTTTTAGTAGAACTGACGGCATGCCAAGAATGCAGATGAACTGGTGGATTGCCAAGATTGTAAAAAACACAGTAACACATACAGGTTTTTATCACAACTTTTATAAGCAACCACAGTACTTAAGTGGAATAACACTTCAAGGTTTGCAAGCACATTACATAAGGTTCTTAAACATCAGCCAAAGAACAACAGTTAATCAGAAAGTCGTCCTATCTCAAACCCTAAATTGGTGGGGTTCCAAGATGGCTGTACACTGACCAACAGCAAAACATCAGCTCTCCCAGTGTGAAAACAAATGAAAAAAAGGAGTGCCACTGAATTTTTTTTTTCTTTGATAAAATCAGTTACTAGCTAGTAAACACATTGCCTGGATGACAACAAAGACATAATTTGGAAACCCTGAAAGAAAATCAAATAGAAAAGGTGAAGAGAACACACTGTTTAGAAAGTATTCTACAGCTGTTCAAGCTTCAGCTTTGGTTCAAGATATGGCTTATTTATTTATTTACTTCTTTATTTCTATTTCTGTTTTCCAGGGTAGAGGAGTGACCTCCACATACATTTCTCACACTCGGCCTGGGAGAAGGAATATCGGCAAATGGTTAAGGCGTTTATATTATAGACACAAGGTGCAGGGTTTGATTCTCACATGGGGTAGTTGGCTAGAATAAAAATAGTCAGTTAGCCTAATACTAATCTATGAACCTATAGTTAAGTGACTTGCTAGTCGTACAGTTAGGAAATGGAGGCCGACGGAATCAAACTTTGCACCAAAAGAAACTGCTTGTTAACAGCTCCTTAATCCTCTATGCCAACTGCAACACTATAATTCCTTAGATTTTGAGTATTTTAGAGGAAAAAATAAATCAAATGTACTCAGAGGTGATTCAAATAAATTAAACGCTGAAGGAATACATCAATTCAAACTAAAGGCTAGAAAAAAATAGAAGACACTAACTAGCCATTCAGTTGAACTGATAAAAAGTACAGTTTTGTACCTGCCATAAATGTAGATGTTCGAGTGTAGACACTGCTGCAGTCATTACACTTGGGTTATCCTGCCATCAGGCGGTTCCCCAGTTGGCCTGAGTTCCAAAGTCTTGGTCCGGCGTCGGTTGCTGTCGCCTCCTCCCTGACGTCAGTGCGACAGGGGTATATAAGATGCAGCCGATGCCATTTTCTTCAGTTTTTCTTGCCCCAGATGTCAGGTGCCTCTAAATAGGTAGGCAATTCCAATTGCTAATAAAACATACATAGAAAAGCAAAAAACAACTTACAGCTACCAGCAAATACTCCCCATAGGTAGTAAGGGTAGAAGACAGAGGAACGTACCAGCCAGTAAGAGGGGAAGGAGGGAGGGTAACCTGGACTGCAACAGTGTATACACTCGAACATCTACATTTATGGTAGGTACAAAACTGTACTATGTTCATCGTGTTACACTGCTGCAGTCATTACACTTGGGTAGAATCCCAAAGCTGAGGTAGGGTGGCTGGTTCTATAAGGCATTAGGGGTGGCTATAAGGCCCTGCAGCACTGCAGTGGCGAAGCCAGCTCTGGATTTAGAGTATAGAGGCAGATGGTAATGCTTGGTGAAGGTATGTACAGAACTCCAAGTTGCTGCTTCCAAAATATCCTTGGTAGGTACTCCAGTCAAAATACCACGTAGTAAGCAAAAACCATAAAAAAGAGAACAGGAACAGGAAACCAATCAAGGAATACTCCAAATAATAGCGTAATAAAACTTTAATAACCGCTTTCGTCCAAGGACTTCTTCAGAATACAAAATAGTAAAAGCCACAAACCTTAAATACCTCTCCAAATGAATAATTAAACAATTAATCAATTAATTAAAATACTAGTAGTTAACCATTGTTGCTCATCATTTAAAAAATGAAGTAAAAATCTCTTTGTCAATACTTAATTTAGTACCTTTTAAAAAACACTTGATGTTGATAGCTTCATTCAAGCCAGGGTGTTTGTCTGCTCTCAATTTAATTTGCCAGAGTGTCTCCCTTTGCTCAACATAGTTTTTAAAGTCACCACCCCTAAGGTCTGGTTTGACCACCTCAATAATTGTAAATAAAAATTTCTTGAAATTTTTACAGGCTAGGGAATGTTTGAACAGGGCACTGGTTTCATCGTGAGTTTTGATGTTATATACGTGCTCACGGATACGGGTTTTGAGGCACCTGATGGTCATCCCTACATAGAACGCAGAACAGGTGCTACAAAAGCTAATGTAAACAACCCCTTTTGTGCAACAATTGACGTGTTCAAGCACTTGAAAAGTCTGATCAATACTATCAATAACAATAACTGGTCCTTTGGCTATATATCTACACATGTTGCAATTATTACAAGCAAACATGCCGTTCACTAAAGCCTTATTAGCCTCTTGTTTAAATTTGTTATTTTCAAGAGCTTTCTTAATATTGTAAGTGTTTCTAAACACAAAATTTGGTTTGTTTCCTAAAACCTTAAAAATATCGTGGTTACCTTGTATGATCTTCCAATTCTTTTCTAATATTTGTCTAATGTGACCACCATCGATACTCATGTCTAACGAACAAACCAGTTTGTTGAAACCTTTTGGTTCTTCAAAGTTATTACAAGGAAATACTGTGTTGTTGGATTCAGTATAATTCAACAATGCTGGATAATGTGATGACCGCTTGTCTAAAATCTCCTTAAGAATGTCATTTAACAATTGCAAGGAATACCCCCTTTTATAAAACATGTACTTTATAAATTCAAATTCATCAATAAGATGATGTGTTTATCTGGATCAAAAACTTTGGTAGTGGCAAAGTGATTCAATTTATTAAGAAAGTGCCAGGAGTCTTTGAGAAAAGATTCTTGTTTGGACACTAAAGGACCTAGTGTAGCGTCAATAACAAGTGAAATTCCTTCAGTTACGGAGTGTGGTGAGGACACTATCGGCCGAAATGGTGGATCAATACAACTTTTGTGTGTTTTCGGAATGCCGAAAAGAACACCAATTCTAGGATTTTCAATAACACAAAATTCATATACATCCAAATCAATTTCGTTTGACATTAAAGCCTCGTATAAAAATGAATGTATTAATCTTTGTTTTTTTCTAATGTCATAAAGTGTAGTGACCTCATATTCATCCTGATTTTCCAACAATTGTAACATTTTCAACTTATATAAATCCTGTGTCATAATAACAATATTCCCACCCTTGTCACTTCTCATGAATCTTAATGTTTTGTTTTTCTGATATAACTCATTGAAGGCCCTTCTCTCTCTATAATTTAAATTGTGTTCCTGTCTACCATTCTTAATTAAAATACCCTCCAGTTCCTGCAAACATGCTTCTTCAAAAACCTTTATTTTATGAACTAATGGGGGATTGTAACTTGAACGTTTTTTAAGTGCGTTACTACTTACAGGAATGTCATGCAAAATGTAAGATAAATTCATTTTTCTTACAAATTTTTTTATGTCTATAACAGTCCTACCAAAATCAGCCTTATTCGTAGGAACAAAATTTAAACCTAAACGCAAAACATTTAATTCTTCATTTGCAAAAACAGTGTCTGTTAAGTTGATAATATCAAAGTTGTCTGGTTGCCGAGTTAAATCTCGTCCCCTGACGAGTTGGAACTCAAAAATGTCCGACTCCTCGTAAAAACTGTTTTCTTTACAGTCGAACCTTTCTTCCCTAAAAAAGTGTTGTTGTTTGAAGAGGCAGTTGGAACACCATTAACAGGCTTAGAACCAGTATCGTTGTTCTTAATTTTGTTTTGTTCAATATCTAAAGCATTGCCGTCAGAATTAGTAATAGTACCTGTTTGTTCAGAATCATCAGCAGTAACAAAATTTTGACTAGCGTCAGTTACAGTATCAAAATTGGAAGTTTGAAAAGATCTTTTCCCATTAAAATTTGAGCCAACAGCATATTCCTTACTGTTAACAACGGAACTATAGTTCCGTTTGTTAGTAGAACGAAATGGTAGTACTTTGCCGTTGTACTCTTTATTGCCAGGCACAAAATGATTGTACGCTGAATTAGTTTTATAAGCGGAAATATCCCGCTGCAGTTTAGCATGCTTTCTGTTAGTAATCTCAATAGAGTGTCTTTCAACTTCTTCAAATACTGCTTTAAGAAAATCTGAATTGTTTTTGTTGGCGCTTGCTATTTCGCTTTCTAACTGGTTAATTTCTTCCTTTAAAAATGACATTTTAACAGAATTATTGTCAATGAGTAGTTTCAAGAAAGACATACCTGCCTCGTTGAAAAATGAAACAAGGGTACCAAACATAGCGTCGCCAACCTGAACGCCGTTGGGGCACTTGAAAAATCTCAGCCCTTTCGGCATAATTCTTAATTCAATGCAGCGCTCGAAGTAGCAGTTCTCCACTGTTAAAGAGCGAAACCTTTTTAACAATTTTGTTAACACATCACGCTTCTTATTAATTTCCTCCTCACGGTGAAAGTGTTGAGAAAAAAGCTTTGCAAAAGGATTGCTCAATGGCTTCAATAAAGATTTTACACCAGAATCACTAGCCCGGTGTTGATGTGAAGTTCCGTCATCATCCGTTGTCCTCAGATTGGTGGATCTACTGTTGGGTTCCACCTCGATGATAGTATCAAGTTCCTTAAAGGAATCACACGGGCTGGAGGCATTCGCCGCTTCCAAAGGTGAAGTAGTAGCTTTCGCTACTAAAAACTTTAAAGATTTCTGAATATCAACAAGTGTAGAAATAAGCAGATTGTTAACGTCTCTATTTGAGTCACTAGCTGGAGTAGGGTATGTGCTCATATTTAACAATTGTTCGTCGATTTCCTCTTCCATAGGTGGTAAACGTAACGAACCAGTCAAAATACCACGTAGTAAGCAAAAACCATAAAAAAGAGAACAGGAACAGGAAACCAATCAAGGAATACTCCAAATAATAGCGTAATAAAACTTTAATAACCGCTTTCATCCAAGGACTTCTTCAGAATACAAAATAGTAAAAGCCACAAACCTTAAATACCTCTCCAAATGAATAATTAAACAATTAATCAATTAATTAAAATACTAGTAGTCAACCATTGTTGCTCATCATTTAAAAAATGAAGTAAAAATCTCTTTGTCAATACTTAATTTAGTACCTTTTAAAAAACACTTAATGTTGATAGCTTCATTCAAGCCAGGGTGTTTGTCTGCTCTCAATTTAATTTGCCAGAGTGTCTCCCTTTGCTCATCATAGTTTTTAAAGTCACCACCCCTAAGGTCTGGTTTGACCACCTCAATAATTGTAAATAAAAATTTCTTGAAATTTTTACAGACTAGGGAATGTTTGAACAGGGCACTGGTTTCATCGTGAGTTTTGATGTTATATACGTGCTCACGGATACGGGTTTTGAGGCACCTGGTGGTCATCCCTACATAGAACGCAGAACAGGTGCTACAAAAGCTAATGTAAACAACCCCTTTTGTGCAACAATTGACGTGTTCAGGCACTTGAAAAGTCTGATCAATACTATCAATAACAATAACTGGTCCTTTGGCTATATATCTACACATGTTGCAATTATTGCAAGCAAACATACCGTTCACTAAAGCCTTATTAGCCTCTTGTTTAAATTTGTTATTTTCAAGAGCTTTCTTAATATTATAAGTGTTTCTAAACACAAAATTTGGTTTGTTTCCTAAAACCTTAAAAATATCGTGGTTACCTTGTATGATCTTCCAATTCTTTTCTAATATTTGTCTAATGTGACCACCATCGATACTCATGTCTAACGAACAAACCAGTTTGTTGAAACCTTTTGGTTCTTCAAAGTTATTACAAGGAAAAACTGTGTTGTTGGATTCAGTATAATTCAACAATGCTGGATAATGTGATGACCGCTTGTCTAAAATCTCCTTAAGAATGTCATTTAACAATTGCAAGGAAATACCCCCTTTTATAAAACATGTACTTTATAAATTCAAATTCATCAGTAAGATCTTTTTCGTTTGATGTCATTCTACATGCCCTGATAAACTGCCCCTTAGGAATGTTTCTAATGGTATGTCTGGGATGCGCACTTGAAAAGTGAACGTAACTGTTCGTGAAGGTCTCCTTGCGATATATTTTACTGTTGAATTTGTTTTCTGTAAAATCCCACCAAAAGGAAATGTCCAAAAAATTGATAAACAAGCCTGAGCATCCTAACGTAAATTTTAAAAAACTACCTGACTTGTTAATTTCCATAAGAAATTGATCAATACAATTGATACTCGGCAACCAGACAACTTTGATATTATCAACTTAACGGACACTGTTTTTGCAAATGAAGAATTAAATGTTTTGCGTTTAGGTTTAAATTTTGTTCCTACGAATAAGGCTGATTTTGGTAGGACTGTTATAGACATAAAAAAATTTGTAAGAAAAATGAATTTATCTTACATTTTGCATGACATTCCTGTAAGTAGTAACGCACTTAAAAAACGTTCAAGTTACAATCCCCCATTAGTTCATACAATAAAGGTTTTTGAAGAAGCATGTTTGCAGGAACTGGAGGGTATTTTAATTAAGAATGGTAGACAGGAACACAATTTAAATTATAGAGAGAGAAGGGCCTTCAATGAGTTATGTCAGAAAAACAAAACATTCAGATTCATGAGAAGTGACAAGGGTGGGAATATTGTTATTATGACACAGGATTTATATAATTTGAAAATGTTACAATTGTTGGAAAATCAGGATGAATATGAGGTCACTACACTTTATGACATTAGAAAAAAACAAAGATTAATACATTCATTTTTATACGAGGCTTTAATGTCAAACGAAATTGATTTGGATGTATATGAATTTTGTGTTATTGAAAATCCTAGAATTGGTGTTCTTTTCGGTATTCCGAAAACACACAAAGTTGTATTGATCCACCATTTCGGCCGATAGTGTCCTCACCACACTCCGTAACTGAAGGAATTTTCACTTGTTATTGACGCTACACTAGGTCCTTTAGTGTCCAAACAAGAATCTTTTCTCAAAGACTCCTGGCACTTTCTTAATAAATTGAATCACTTTGCCACTACCAAAGTTTTTGATCCAGATAAACACATCATTTTCACGGTAGATGTTGTTTCTTTATTTACATGCATTCCTCATGAAGAAGGGGTTGATGCCATACGCACTATATTACGTAATAATCGTGACTATAACACAGGTCAAATTTCCACCATTTGCAGGTTTATTGATATTCTGTTACAAAATAATTATTTTTTGTTTGGGGATAAATTTTACAGACAAAAAAGGGGTGTAGCTATGGGGTCTCCAGCTGCACCATCATACGCGAACCTAGTCATGACTTGGTGGGAAGAAGTTTTTTTGAGTTTATCAAAAGTTAAATTTCACATTTTATTATATTACAGGTTTGTTGATGATTTAATTTTTATCATCGAAGGGAATAAAAACACAGTTGATCAATTTCTTACGGAAATTAACAAGTCAGGTAGTTTTTTAAAATTTACGTTAGGATGCTCAGGCTTGTTTATCAATTTTTTGGACATTTCCTTTTGGTGGGATTTTACAGAAAACAAATTCAACAGTAAAATATATCGCAAGGAGACCTTCACGAACAGTTAAATTCACTTTTCAAGTGCGCATCCCAGACATACCATTAGAAACATTCCTAAGGGGCAGTTTATCAGGGCATATAGAATGACATCAAACGAAAAAGATCTTACTGATGAATTTGAATTTATAAAGTACATGTTTTATAAAAGGGGGTATTCCTTGCAATTGTTAAATGACATTCTTAAGGAGATTTTAGACAAGCGGTCATCACATTATCCAGCATTGTTGAATTATACTGAATCCAACAACACAGTTTTTCCTTGTAATAACTTTGAAGAACCAAAAGGTTTCAACAAACTGGTTTGTTCGTTAGACAGGAGTATCGATGGTGGTCACATTAGACAAATATTAGAAAAGAATTGGAAGATCCTACAAGGTAACCACGATCTTTTTAAGGTTTTAGGAAACAAACCAAATTTTGCGTTTAGAAACACTTATAATATTAAGAAAGCTCTTGAAAATAACAAATTTAAACAAGAGGCTAATAAGGCTTTAGTGAACGGTATGTTTGCTTGTAATAATTGCAACATGTGTAGATATATAGCCAAAGGACCAGTTATTGTTATTGATAGTATTGATCAGACTTTTCAAGTGCCTGAACACGTCAATTGTTGCACAAAAGGGGTTGTTTACATTAGCTTTTGTAGCACCTGTTCTGCGTTCTATGTAGGGATGACCACCAGGTGCCTCAAAACCCATATCCGTGAGCACATATATAACATCAAAACTCATGATGAAACCAGTGCCCTGTTCAAACATTCCCTAGTCTTTAAAAATTTCAAGAAATTTTTATTTACAATTATTGAGGTGGTCAAACCAGACCTTAGGGGTGGTGACTTTAAAAACTATGTTGAGCAAAGGGAGACACTCTGGCAAATTAAATTGAGAGCAGACAAACACCCTGGCTTGAATGAAGCTATCAACATCAAGTGTTTTTTAAAAGGTACTAAATTAAGTATTGACAAAGAGATTTTTACTTCATTTTTTAAATGATGAGCAACAATGGTTAACTACTAGTATTTTAATTAATTGATTAATTGTTTAATTATTCATTTGGAGAGGTATTTAAGGTTTGTGGCTTTTACTATTTTGTATTCTGAAGAAGTCCTTGGACGAAAGCGGTTATTAAAGTTTTATTACGCTATTATTTGGAGTATTCCTTGATTGGTTTCCTGCTCCTGTTCTCTTTTTTATGGTTGGTAGGTACTCCCCTGAGGTAGGCAGTTGAAGTGGCTGTTGCCCTGGTGGAGTGAGATCTAATGCTGCTAGGTACAGGTTTTCCATGGTATGTGTAGCAGAAACGTATGCAATGGCCTATCCATTTTGAAATAGTCTGTTTTGAAATGGCTTTTCCCTGTGCTCCTGCAGCATATGCTACCAATAATTACTCAGATTTTCTGAAAGCTTTGGTTTTGTCCAAGTAGAAGCGTAACTGCCTGTGAATGCCCAAAGAGTGCAGTAGTCTCTCCCCTTTATTCTGTGGTTTAGGATAAAAAGTTGGCAGGTGAATAGCTTGGTTTAGAGCCACACTGGATACCACCTTTGGCATAAATGTAGGGTTAGTTCTTAAAGACACCCTGTCCTGGTGGAAAATGAGGAAAGGTTCCACTGTCATTAATGCCTGTAATTCTGAAACTCTTCGTGCTGATGTTATTGCCAGGAGCAGAGCAGTTTTCCAAGAGATATATTTTAATTCTGCTGTGTTAGCTGGCTCAAATGGAGGTAAAGTTAGTTTTTCCAAAACAAGGTTGAGGTCCCAAGTTGGAGTAGGTGCTCTACGGGGTGGTCTTATGTTTTTAGCCCCTCTGAAGTACTGTTTTAACAGAGGATTAGAGAAAATTGGTGGATCCGTGTTGTAATGAGCAGAGGTGGCAGAGGCGTGGATCTTGATGGATGAGAAGGAGAGGCCTTTGTCCAGCATCTCAGTTAAGTATTGTAGTATCTGAGGAATGTTTGGGACAAGGTCAAGGCTGTGAGCTTGGTTCCAGGCACAGAATCTCTTCCATTTATCTGAATAGGCTTTCCTGGTACTAGGCCTTCTGGCCTCCAGAATGACATCCATAACAGCTTTGGAGAGAGGCACTGCTTGCTTGACTAAGGAATCTTCCATGCAGCTAGGTTTAAGGTCTTTAGCTGGCTGTGTAGTATTTGATTGTTGTGCTGAGTCAGCAGATGTGGGCTTTGAGGGAAAATCCAGGGTGGTTCTTGTGCTAAATTCATTAAGATTGGGTACCAGTGCTGGCGTGGCCAGTCTGGTGCAATCAGGATCATCTTTGGCTCTTCTTGCCTGTCTTTTATGAGTACCTTTGGCAGAAGAGGTAGTCGTGGGAAAGCGTATACTTGTAGGTTCTCCCAGCTGAATGAGAGGGCATCCACTTTCCATGCTTGTGGATGGTAACTCCTTGTGCAGAATTTTTGTAGCTGGCAATTTACTGGGGATATGTCCGGGCTCCACCATTTTGGTGTTATCATTCTGAATATTTGTGGATTCAATTCCCATTCGTGGGGATCCATGATGTTTCTCCTTAAGTCATCTGCCAGTGTGTTTTTCTCTCCTGGCAGGAATTGTGCTTGCAGATGAACTTGAAGGTTTATAGCTGTGTTCCACAAGGTCATGGCTTGTCTGCATAGGGGGTAGGAGTGAGTGCCTCCTTGCTTGTTTATGTGCCACATAACTGTGGTGTTGTCTGTCTTTAGCAGTTCCTTGAAAGCTAGAAGGGCATTTTGTACAGCTACCATCTCTTTTTGATTGATGTGAAGATGCATTTGTTCTGCGGGCCACGTGCCCTGAATACATTTGCCTGCCATGTGTGCTCCCCAGGCGTAATCCGATGCATCTGTTGCCAGTGTTTGCCTGGCTGTGGGTTGTGTAAAAGGCTGTCCCTTGTTGAGGTGACAAGCTTGAGCCCACCATTGAAACTCCTGTTGAAGGCAAGGATTAGTGGTATAACTGTTTCCAAACTTTGACAGTGTTGAGACCATACATTCTTTAGGTACCATTGTAGTTTCCTCATATGCAGTCTGGCATATGGAATTAGTAGTATGCAGGATGCCATGTAACCCAAGGCCTGCAGAATTTTTCTTGCAGGGAGTTGGGTCTTTGTTGCCATCAACTGAAAGTATCGAGTCAGTTGTCCTTGCTTGTCTGGCGTGAGATAAGCCATCTGGGCCGTTGTGTTCAAGCTGGCACCCAGGAATATAATCTCTTGTGAGGGCACTAGTTTTGATTTCTTTTCGTTTACTGTGTACCCCAGGCAACTTAATAACTTTTTTTACAAACGCCAGATGCTTTAGAAGAATGTCCTTGCTCTCTGCTTGAATCAAGCAGTCATCCAGGTACGGATAAATTTGAATTCCTTTCTGTCTGCAAAATGCAATTACTGGTGCCAGGCACTTTGTGAAGACCCTGGGCGCAGCAGATAAGCCAAAGGGCAGTGCAGAGAATTGGTAGTGCATTGAACCAGCTATGAATCTGAGCTATCTTCTGCAGTTTTGTCTGATAGGGACATGCAGGTATGCCTCCTTGAGGTCCAAAGTCACGAGCCAAGCTTTCTTGCCCAGCTTGGGAAGAAGCTGCTGTAGTGTCGACATTTTGAATTTTGGAACATCCAGGTAAGTGTTTAGAGATGAAAGATCCAGAATGGACCTCTAGGCTTTGTCCTTTCTGGGTACCAGTAAGAGTCTTGAGTAAAATCCTTGTCCTTGCTCCTGTGATGGTACCTTTTGAATAGCTCTCATATCCATGAGTGCTATAATTTGTTTTTGAGCCTCTGCCCATTTGATTTGGTGGCAGATTTGGCATTCCTTTTAACCGTGGCAGTGTGTGAAAGTGGAACCTGTAACCTTGAAATACAATGTTGAGAATCCATTTGTCTTTGGTGATCATTCGCCAATTGTGGTAGAACAGTGCCAGTTTTCCTCCCAAGGGGGCTGCCAAGAGGGATTTGTTTGGCAGCTGTAGTGGGAAGTCATTGGAGCTGCTTTTTATATGGTTGGGGCCTGTCTTCCCCTTCTTTCTGGCCTGATGCAACCCATTGTCGAGGCCTGTAAGGACCTTGGGTCTGACCTCTACCTCTTGGATGTCTGTATCTTCCCCTTTGAGGTCCATCTGTAATTGGAAAGGACCAATTCTTAGTTGGCCAGTTTCTGCTAAATCTAGGAGGCTGAACCTGTAAGAAATCCTTCACCGTTTGCATAGATTTTGCCTTATCCTCAATTTTCTTTAATACCTCTTCTGCCTTAACTCCAAATAACACATCCTGCTGCAAAGGTGGATCCAGTAATTTTGCTTTAACATGATCTGGTAACATATGTTCTTTTAACCAAGCATGTCTTCTAATGACAGAGCCTGTAACTGCTGCTCTGCAGGAGGCCTCTAGAGAATCAAAACCACATTGCAAAGTATGCTTTCCCACTTGTTCAGCTGCATGCAATAAATCCTGCATTTCTTTAAAATTAGGAGGATCTGATTCTGGAAGCATTTTTTGTTTTAAATGAGACAGTAAAAATTGCTGATATTTTAGCATGTGAAACTGGCAATTTAAGGCTCTCATTGCTAAAGTTGCAGACGTATATACTTTCTTTCCCCATCTGTCTAATGCTCTGGAATCTCTGTCAGAGGGAACTGGATTCTTGGCTGATGAGGCTTTAACTCCTTTGGGTCCCTGAGAAATAGTTTCAGGGTTAGCTACAGGGCTTTTATACAGAAATTTATGCAAGTCAGGGACTCTGTAGTATCTGTCAGGTTCAGCAGGGGCTGGAGGTAAGGAATCAGGATTTAAGCTGGATTCAGTATACACAACATCCACAATATCTAACACTGGCGGAATAGCAAGGGGTCTGTGTTGAGGTAATAAAAGGAAGTCTCTGAGCCGTTTCTTGGATTCTGAGTAATCCTGGCCTTCCCAGTGGAAATGCGCCCTCATGGTATGGAGGGTTTCCCCAAAGGAGTAGTCCTCAGGCGGTGAGGCTGATGGAATTGATTCCTCAGCATCAGAATCCTCATAAGGGAGTAAAGAGTATCCTAGGTCTGAGGATGAATCAGAAGAGATTGACACCTGGTCGGATGAGTCATAGTCTGCATCCTGTCTAGGCCTTTTATCAGGAGGGGGATGGGACCCCCTGATCAGAATGATTAGGTCTTTGGCCATTTTAAGCATTTGTTTCTTAGGCATGGAGGCCTGTCCAGAAGAATGCTGTATTTGTTTCTTTGATTTTAAAGGAGGCTTAGACTTAGCTGAGGGTTTAATGCTTAACTGAGTAGGTCTGAAGACACCCTCTGAAGCTGTGGGTTGCTCAGCTACTCCAGATCCCTCTGAAAGGTTAGTCTCAGTAGGCTGAATAACTTGTCCATCCAAAGGCCCAGCCATTTCCACTTGGGAGTCAGAGGCAGCCTGTGGTTCTACAGAAGAGTCTTCAGGGGCTGCGAAGGTGCCTCGCTGAAAACCGGAGAACCGGCGACTGGCCTAGAAGAGGCTTCATAGTCAGTTTTGGGCCTCAGATGCCTATCCTTGACTTTGTGCTTTTTGTGCATTCCAGTCATCGGAAGTTCTGACGGCATGGTATAATTGAATTTTCTACCAAAATAATGTCGGGCAAAATCAAACCAACGTTTAACAGTGCGCTTGTTAAACCTAGCACAAAACCGACAACCAGTGACGTCGTGGTCTGGGCCTAGGCATGGGATGCAATAGGAATGGAAATCCTTATGAGGTATTTGCTTCCCACAAGAAATACAGCTATTAACTTTTACTGACATCGGTCTGAGGCAAGAAAAAGTTTCCCCAACGGGGTACTTAGCTTTGTAGAAGACTTCGGTTCTGGATTCGGAATGAAAATCTCAGGAGACGGCCGACCGGCACTTGCAAACTGCTTTTGCTTCAGGCACCGCGTGGCAAGAAAGACTGAAGAAAATGGTGTTGGCTGTATCTTATATACCCCTGTTGCACTGACGTCAGGGAGGAGGCGACAGCAACCGACGCCGGACCTAGACTTTGGAACTCAGGCCGACTGGAGAACCGCCTGACGGCAGGATAACCCAAGTGTAATGACTGCAGCAGTGTAACATGATGAACATCTGCAAAACTCAGAGGCTGACACAAAGAAAAGGCTGGCTGAATATGAGGTTTCTCAAGAACTATTTACAAAAAATAGAGTTAGAAGAAGACAGACCACGCAAAGAAAACCTGAGAATTTCTGCTATACTACAAAAATTGGAAGGGTAAGACTGTGTTAATTTTATGAAAGCACAAATAAGCAACTAACACTCCAAACACAGCAATAACTGATGAACCAAATCCCGATGTGAAAACCCAGCTCTTTAAGAAGAATGAAGAAAAAAGTTTTTGGCGCCAAACAGTTTTTAAAATGAGAGGATTTTGTTTGGTTAATTGGTTCTGAGGAAGTCTGCCTGTTTGCAGATGAAAGCGCTAAACCTGTTTGTACTTTTGGAGCTCTGTGTGATTTTTGGTCATTAAATTCTTCATTTTTTATTCCTTGTTCGAGCTGTGGGTTTATCGTGCTGGGTTTTCACATCGGGATTTGGTTCATCACAAATAAGCAACTAGACTGGTGTTCCATAGCACAACTTAAGTGAAAGAGCACATTGAGTGTATTCACCAAACCTGGTCATGAGAAAAAAGTCAAGAATTTATTAGTAAAGATGCAATCATACCAGTAGAAAGAATACATGCTGAAAAACTGTGGCAGAAGGGAAAAGCTTTAAATAATGTAGAGAGCACAGTGTTTATAGAACATGGTTATTCACTTTACACCAGGTAAAATTATCCCAACAACAATCAGGGAATGTTGAGAGTCAGGTGTAAGATTTAAGCTGCAGTATTCAGCTGATTTGAAGTATTTTTTTCCTGGACAAAGTAATATTTGGGGGTATAACAGGCCAAGGAGGAAATAAAAAAATGTTATCCAGCAAAAGGTGAGTCAGCATGCAGAAAGGAACTCTGCTCCTCAGTCTTCTGATAGCAACGTTCATAGAGAGGCTTTGCCAGTGAAATGGTTTCCAATGGTCTAAACGAAAATGCTTGAGAGACAGAAAGGAACTGACTAGAAGAATCCACAGTACGTTGGACTTGAACCAGAGTCGGGTGTTGGGAGATGGAGATGCACAGGAAGACAACAAGCGACTCTGAAATTAGCAAATAAACGAAAGACTATAAAGCATCTTATCACATTTGTGAAATATGGTCTTCTAAGAAGTGGCTGAAAAACACTGGGCTTTTGTTAACTTTCTTAAACTTGTGGGTGGACTGTAAAAGGGGGGAACTAACTGTAAGTAATAGATTTTTTCTTATTAGTATTTATATGAAACATTTCATGATATAAAATGCATGTTTAATACAGTAAGACAGTTTTATGTAGTGTGTAGTCAGGGGTATCTTAAACATGGAGGATGTCTTCTCAGCGACTGCTGTATATGTTAGATATTAAAGTGAAGTACTTTTTAGTTGTAAGAAATGTAGGATTTTCAGTATAATAGGAAAAAGGAGGGACAAAATCAAGTTTAATGCTCATATGCTAACATCTTGGGCTGCTGGGGAGGAGGTGGGGCACAACAGTGCACTGAATATAGTATATGTAGAATTAGGATATCTTCCCTTTTTATTTTACAAGGGTGAATGTCTAGATTACTGTCTATGGGTTAAGCTGAAAATAGGTGGTTTTGTAGGCTTTAAAAATAAGACAAAATAAAGAAAGCCATGAAAATGCTAAGCTTCATACAACTGCAAAGATATTATCTTGTTTATTTTCCATTCTCAGATGTTCAGTGGTGTCAAGATGTCTGCAGCTGATGACAGCTGGTCAATCTTTTGTTAGTGAAATTTACAAAGACTCAATGCTGCATACATTTCTATGGAGACAAGCTGTCTGCATGTGCGAGTATTATTTGCTGAGGGAATGCAAAATATAATGGTATAATAGCAAACAGTTCTGTGAAAAAATTAAGTTTTAAATAATGGGAAGCAAATAAGAGGTAATCTCCCTAGCAGCCTTAATATTTTAATGCAGTTAACATAAAAGTGTACATGTTAGTTTTATTTAAAAATAGTTAGTACACTTTTTCTTAGAGCTAAACGTTAATGATTTCTGAAAGCATACAAGCTGTTTTTCATATCTGGGAGGGGATGAGAGATAAGAAAAGAATAGTCGGCAATCAGTGTAAGTGAGAGCACAAGGTGTAGCATGTGTTATAGCACGGGTAACCAAAATTTTAGGTTAAATGATGCCTGTAGGTGCAGACATCAATTTGGGACAATTGTTCCCTTTTGCAGGGTTAAAATTCATGTTCTGAAGAAATGCATAGATTTGTGTGTTTGTTCCAAGTTAATAGAGGTTGGCGGTGTTTTGTATTTAGTTTTTTGTTTGAAGGTTTTCATTAAAACAAAAAGTCTTGAAAAATGTGAAATAGGTTCAAGAGGAGATAAGAAGAAACTATACAAAAGACCAGCTTGCCAAACTTTAGTATATGCATGATGCTACACAAGCTGGAAATATATATGCAAAAAACTGTCGTATAAAAGGTGGGAACAATAGCATTTTTATCATGATGGCTATGTGGTCTATATTATCCTGGAATATGAACGGCCTTACAAATATAGATAAAAAGGAAAGAGCATTGAATTATATTAAGAAATGCAGAGTGCAAATAGCAATACTGCATGTGACATTTGTAAAGAAATGAGCATTTGAATTTGACAAAGTGAAGATTTCAGAATGGATATTCAGCAAAACATCAGGGACAGAAGAAAATGGCGTAATTATATTAATTGCTAGAGGGGTTCCAATAGTGAGAGAGGAGGGAGAAAAAAGACAAAAATGGTAGGTTTGTGGTAGTAAGGACGTATTGACAAGGGAGGATAATTACAATGCCATGTATTTAATTCCACCAAAAACTATTATTGAGCTTAAGAAAATTTTGGGAAAAATAATCAGCTTTCAGCAGGAAATATTTATAGAGGGGGACTGGAATTCGATTTTCCATAGTGATGATGTATCAGGGGAACCTAGAAGGGAAATGTAACAAATGAGGGTACATTTCTGAAGACAATATTTGGTATGGAAGATGTGAATTCAGTAGTAGGAACTCAGAATTTACATACTATTCCACAAAGTACAACTGGGCTACACTAGAAAGAAATTACATTTCTCAGAAACGTGTGTTCAATTTAAAGCTTCAATGCACATCCAATAGCTATTTCTGATCGTGCACCAATATAAACTAAGACAACAATGCAATTTAATGAAATAAAAATAAGATACTGGCACTTTTCCAACTATCTGTTAAAAAGAGAGGAATTTAAGGAATGGATAGAAGAAATTATTTGATAGCTGTTAGGGAAGATAGAAACATGTTCAGAAGGTATAGCTATTGACTGGGATAAAATGAAAATGAAGTTTGAACACAGAGTTGAAATAAGAAAGAGATATAGTTAAGGAGTAATGTAAATTACTTATAGAGGCTGACAAAGGTTAAAGTATTGCAGAATAAGGGGAATCTCACAGAACACAAAAAGGTGCAAATGCAGAGTGCTAAACAGAAAATAAGGGAGTATCTGGACAATATGCAGGAGTTTAGATAACTCCACAGCACAAGAACTTTTGGCACAACTGCTTAGGCAACAGAAAGTACAGTTGTGCACACTTACCATAAATGTAGATGTTAAGAGTGAATTCACTGTTGCAGTCATTACATTTGGGTTATCTGCTTGCAGGTAGCCCTCAGTCAGCCTGATTATCAAAGTCTTGGGTCCTACGTTGGTTGCTGTCTCATCTTCCATGACAAACCAAAAAGACACAATGTTCCGTGCTGTAGCCAAAGTTCACCAGTCCAAAAAGAAAAGACAAGTTGCAGAAAAAAGACTGGCAAAACACCGCTACGTAAAATAACAAAGTTTTAATAAAGATAAATCCAACAGTGTGAGCGCTTTCGGGTTCAGCAACCCTTCATCAGACAATTTAAAACACTCCATTGCTTTCTTTTTAAAAACAGTTACAACCAATAAAATCTCAATAAAAAACCCGCCTTTTCTGTAGAGCAGGCTTTAAAGGTATATTCTCATTTAAACCCGGAAACCTATGTGAAGTGAGTGTAACAATCCATTTGGATTCTAAAGTCTCTGTGAGTAGATTAATATCACCTCCTCTCATGCCTATATGTGAGCAATGCCCAGCCTACTATGTGGGCATGACTACTAAAATGCTGAAGGTTAGAATATTACAGCATCTGTCTTGTATTAGAAACAAGGTAGAGCAGAATGCGTTGTATAGACATGTGGAGAAGTATCCCACACATACTTTTTTGTTTAAGGTGATTACCAATGCAAGGTTAGGCATGAGAGGAGGTGATATTAATCTACTCACAGAGACTTTAGAATCCAAATGGATTGTTACATGTACTACAACTGTACTATGTTCTTCGTGTTTCACTGTTGCAGTCATTACATTTGGGTAGATTCCCAAAGCTAAGGAAGGGAGGAGACCAGCTATAAGGCCCTGCAAGACTGCAGTGGCAAAACTAGCTCTGGATTTTGAAAAAAATTGGCAAGTGGTAATGTTTGGTGAAGGTATGTACAGAACTCCAGGTAGCAGCTTCTAGGATGTCCTTGGTAGGGACACCTCTGAGAAAGGCTATAGAGGTAGATGCAGCCCTGGTGGAATGTGGTTTTATCCGCTGTGGGGTAGGTTTTCCATGATACTTATAGCAGAAATGAATGCAGTGGCCTATCCACTTAGAAATGGTTTGCTTTGAAATGGCCTTCCCCTCTGTCCCTGCAGCAAATGCAACCAGCAGCTGTTCAGATTTCCTGAGAGGCTTAGTCCTGTCCAAGTAAAATCTAAGTTGTCTGTGCACATCCAAGGAGTGTGGTATTCATTCCTCTTTGTTCTGTGGATTAGAAAAGAAGGTTGGCAAATCAATGGACTGATTAAGGGCCACACTGGATACCACCTTGGGCATAAAAGAGGGATTGGTCCTGAGGAACACCCTGTCCGCATGAAAGATGATGAAAGGCTTCACTGGCATGAGGGCCTGCAATTCAGACACCCTTCTTGCTGAAGTGATGGCTAGAAGGAAGGCTGTTTTCCAAGAAAGAAATTTCAACTCTGCATTTGCAGTTGGCTCAAAGGGAGGTAAAGTGAGCTTTTCCAATACAAAGTTAAGGTCCCAGGCTGGAGTAAGGGTTCTCCTGGGTGGTCTTAACTTTTTGGCCACTCTGAGGGATTGCTTTAGCAGTGGATGAGAGAAGAGAGGTGGCTCCATATTATAATGAGCTGAAATGGCCAAGGCATGGATTTTGATGGAAGAAAAGGAAAGGCCCTTGTGAAGTATCTCAGTTAAGTATTGAAGAATGTGTGGTAAATTGGGCACTGTTGTATCCATCCCCTGAGTTTGGCTCTAGTAACAGAATCTTTTTCATTTTTCAGCACAGGATTTTCTAGTACTAGGCCTCCTTGCCTCCATAATGACATCCATCACTTGCTTACTGAGGGATGGTAACGAAGAGATCAAGTAATTAACCAGGCTGCAAGGTTCAGGGTTTGAAGCTGTGGGTGCAGAATCTGGCCCTCCTGCTGGGACTGCAGGGCAGGGGTCTGAGGCAGGTGCCATGGTTCCAGAAGTGACACACTGCGGAGGAGGGGGTACAGTGTTGGCGTGGTCAGTCTGCTGCAATAAGTATTGCCCTTAGTTCGTCCTGTTTGATCTTTAGTAACACTTTGCAGAGGAGAGGCAGAGGGGGAGGGGGAAAGGCATAAACTGATGTTTTTTTCCAGGTGAAGGACAGGGCATCCACTTTCCAAGCTTGTCTGTGGGGAGTCCTTGTGCAGAATTTGTCCAACTGGTAGTTCTGAGGGGAGGCAAAAGAGTCTATCTCTGGGCTTCCCCACTTGTTTTTCAAAATGTTGAATATCTTTGGTTCCAGTTTCCACTCGTGTGGGTCCATGAGATTTCTATTTAGGTCGCCTGCCAGTGTATTTAGCTTGCCTGGCAGGAATTGAGCTTGTAGGTGCACTTGGTAGCTCAAGGCTGTGTTCCACAGAGCCATGGCTAGTCTGCAGAGAGGGTATGAGTGGGTTCCCCCCTGCTTATGTACCACATAACAGTGGTGTTGTCCGTCTTTACAAATAACTGTCCCAGAAGAATGTGGTCCTTGAAGGTTGTCAGAGCATTCTGTACAGTTAACATTTCTTTTTGACTGATATGCAGGTGCATTTGACTCTGGTTCCATTTGCCCTGAATGCACTTGCCCTGCCAAGTTAGCCCCCCATGTATAGTCTGATGCATTTGTTGTTAGGGTTTGGGCGGCAGGGGGTAGAATGAATGGCAGTCCTTTGTTGTGGTGGCAGGCCTCTGCCCACCAAAGCAACTCTGTCTTTAAGCAAGGGATGATGGGAATCATCGAGTCTAGGTCCTGAGAATGTTGACACCATAGGCTTTTTAGATACCATTGTAGTTTACTCATATGTAGGCTTGCATATGGAATTAGTAGAATGCAAGAGGCCATGAACCCCAGGGCTTGCAGTATTTTCCTTGCAGATAGCTGGGTCTTTGTGGCCAGTAGTTTGAAGTAGGCTGTCAAATGAATTTGTTTCCCTGGCGTGAGGTAGGCCCATCTGGGAAGTTGTATAAAAGCTTGCTCCCAGGAATACAATTTGTTTGCAGGGTACTAGATGTGATTTCTTTTTGTTTATGGTGTACCCCAGAGAAGTTAGTAATTTCTTTACAAATTCCAGATGATTTAATAGTATTTCCTGGCTTTCTGCCTGAATTAGACAATCATCCAGGTATGGGTATATTTGAATATTTCTTTGCCTGCAAAATGCAATGACTGGAGATAGGCACTTTGTGAATACCCTGGGCACAGTAGATAAGCCAAAGGGCAGTGCAGAGAACTGATAGTGCATGTAGCCTGCTCTGAAGCGTAGGTATCTAATGCAAGTTTACCTTATTGGGATGTGCAGGTAGGCTTTCTTTAAATCCAGTGTTGCCAACCAGGCATATCTGCCTAGCATGGGAAGCAGCTGATGAAGAGTTAGCATTTTGAATTTTGGGATTACCAAAAAAGTGTTTAGGATAGACAGGTCCAGGATAGGACACCAGGAATTGTCTTTTCTGGGTACAAGGAAAAATCTTGAAAAAACCTTGCCCCCATTCCTCTTCTGGGACAGGCTGAATAGTCCTGATGCTTAGAAGAGAGAGAACCTGCTTTTGAGCTTCTGCCCACTGATTTGGGGGTAGGACTGGCCAACCATTTGGGGATGGTAAGGAGTGGAAGTGGAATCTATATCCTTGGGAAACTATATTTAAAACCCGTTTGTCTTGGGTAATGAATTCCCTGTTTTTTGCATGCAGGGTGATCTTTCCCCCTAAAGGAACAGTCAGTTGAGCAGGGCTTGAAGGTTTAAAGTAAAGTCTTTGTGACAATTTACCATAGGGGGGTGTCTTACTACTCCCAGCTTTGGAAATGGGAGCCCCCCCACTGCTTAGGCCTGTGAGTACCTTGAGACTGAAGCCTGGGTGGTCTGTTTGTTCTGGGTTTGGACTGAGGCGGCCTGGAAGAGGCAGGAAAGGACCAATTCTTAGAAGGCTAGTGCCTACTAAATCTGGGAGGCTGTACTTGCAGGAAATCTTTAACAGTTTGCATAGATTTAGCTTTTTCTTCCTCCTTTTTAAGCACTTCTTCTGCTTTGTTGCCAAACAGGCGGTCTTGGTTTAAGGGAGTATCCCTTAATTTAGCTTTAACATGATCTGGCAAAGATTGCTCCTTAAGCCAAGCATGCCTTCTAAGTACAGACCCAGTGACAGCAGCCCTGCAAGATGCCTCTAATGAATCAAAACCACATTGCAAAGTATGTTTTCCAACTTGTTCAGCAGAATGCATTAAATCCTGTAATGCTTTATTTTCAGCACAGTCAGGAATCAACATCACTTTCTGTTTAAGCAATCCAATAATATGCTGCTGATACTTTAACATATAAAACTGGCAGTTTAAGGCCCTAATGGCCAAAGTTACAGAAGTGTATACCTTCTTACCCCATCTGTCCAGGGCCCTGAAATCTCTATCAGAGGGGGGAGAGTTTTTGGCAGTAGTAGCCTTAATGCCTTTGGGTCCCTGTGAAATGGTCTCAGGATCCGCAGTTGGATTCTTACAGAGGAACTTGAGAGAGTCAGGTACTCTGTAATACCTGCCAGGTTTTCTGGAAGCCAGAGGTAAAGTGTCAGTGGCCAGGCTAGATTCCAAGAAGGCATCATCTACAATGTCCAGTACAGGAGGGATACCTAAAGGCCTGTGTTGAGGTAGGAGTAAGAATTCCCTAAGCCTCTTTTTGGAGTCACAGTAATCCTGGCTTTCCCAGCGGAAATGCTCCCTAAGAGTATGCAAGGTTTCACCAAAAGAGAAATCCTCTGGAGGGGAAGCAGAGAGAATGGAGTCCTCTGCATCAGAATCCTCATATGTAGACAAGGGCAACTCCTGGTCATCAAAGAAAACAGAAATTTCAGAATCCTGATCAGAAGAATCAAAAGGAAAATTTGTTCTAGGTCTCTTAGAGGGTGAAGGGTGGCTTCCTGATTAGAGTAATAAGGTCTTCAGCCATTCTTATCATTTGTTTTTTAGGCATAGGGGCTTGACCATGCAGTCTGGGTGTTGGTTTTCTAGGTGTGGATAGAGTTTTAGGCCTTGAAGAAGAAGATGGCATTGGTTTAATATGCAAGTTAGTAGGCCTGAATACACCCTCAGAAGCCGGTGCCTGCACAGCGGCTCCGGACTCATCCAAGGTAGACACCCCTGCAGGTTCCACAGTCGAAGAAGCATCTCGCGGCATACCGAACTCCGAAAGGGTCTCAGTAGAGGCGTGCAAATCTGAAGTAGCAGGTATCGGGGGCTGCGAAAGTGCCTTACTGAGTACCAGCGAACTGTTGACAGTTTAGGAGAAGCGTCGTCGGCAGCTTTGGACCTATGTGGTCTGTCTCTGTCTTTATCTTTGCTTTTTTACGGAATGTCGGTAGTCGGGTGGGTTACAGAAGCCATTTCTGGATAACTGAACCGAGTAACAAACTAGTAAACCATCCTCTAAATGTCCCATCCCTCCAGAATCTACTCCAACCCTATCGCACCACCAGACCACTAAGATCCAGCAACAAAAATCACTTGCAGATCACTGAAGCCAATAACTCTGCTGGTGAAGCACTATTCTCTTGCACCATAGCCAAATTATGGAACTCCCTTCCACCCACAATTACCTCCATACCATCATGCACCCACTTCAAAATTTTACTAAAAGCGCACCTAAAAACATGCTGGCTATGCCCTTGCAATTCCCACTCTAATATCACCCACCCCATCCAACCACTACCTTTCTTTCCACTCCACTAACTACCTTGATTACAGCAGGCTCAGATGCTCATAAGCCTAGCACTTATTATACAGCAGGAACTTCTTATTGTAACATTTGTTAATGTCTGTTATGTACTTCACAGATAAAGATTCTAGTTGTCTACTGATGTACTATGTTATTCATCTGTAAATATGTTGTAAGTAATTGCTATGTTAAATTGTTAATCGCTATGTAATCTAATGTAACTACTGTATGTTTATTTTAACTGTGGAGCTTTTCTCCCCGGGCCTCCGCTGAAAATGGACCTACGTCCAGTCGGACACTCCCGATCAACAAATGTAAATAAATAAATAAATAAATTTAGATGCAAAAATGAACCGACGACGAATAGTTCAAGGTTTGAATAAGGCACAAAACTGACAGCGAGGTACGTCGTGGTCTGGGCCTAAGCAAGGAATGCAGTACGAATGAAAATCTTTATGAAGTATTTGCTTTCCACAAGAAATACAATTGTTCACTTTAACTGACATTGGTTTAGAGCAAGAAAAAGGATCCCCAATGGGGTACTCACTTTGACATCGGTTTAGAGCAAGAAAAAGGATCCCCAATGGGGTACTTAGCTTAGTTGAAGACTTCGGATCTGAAACTCAAAAATGAAAATTTCAGGAGTCGGACTGGCACTTGCGAACTGCTTCTGCTTCGGGCACCGCACGGCAAGAAAGACTGATGTAATGGCATCGGCTGCATGCTTTATACCTCTGACTACCTGACGTCATGGAAGCTGAGACAGCAACTGACGCAGGACCCAAGACTTGAATAATCAGGCCGACTGAGGGCTACCTGCAAGCAGATAATCCAAATGTAATGACTACAACAGTGAAACACAAAGAACATCATTGAAAGGGTTGTCACCAAAATTTGGGTAGCTATAAGAAAAATAACCAGATATCCTGTAGAAGTTTAAGTGATATTCTGGAAATGTTATGAAAATTTGCAAAAAGAAAAATGTGGAAATTAATAAAGAGTACAAATGGAAATATTTATGGAAAACTTTGAAATCAATAAAGAGTAAAAATGGAAATATTTACAGGTGACAATTATGCCAAGGTTAGAAGAAGATGAGGCTCAAAAATTAACAAATAGTTAAGACAGGAGGTGATGAGATAAAAAGTGATGTATAATCAATTTTCAAGAAAGTCTCCAGGAACAGATGGCACTCCTGTGGAAGTCTGGAAATTAGTAGGGAAGAAAGTCAAAGATCTGGAAGACTTTGTTAAACAGTATTTTAAAAGGAAGGGAAGCCCTGACATTTTGGAAGAAAGCTATGATGGCTGTGTTACCTAAAGATGGCAAAGACCCTTCAGACAGCTTCAGTTTTACACCATGATTATAAAGCACTTATGTTATACACTAACTAAAACAATGGCAAAGGTGTTGCCAAAATTGACAGATCTGGATCTATGTGGTTTTGTGGAGAGGAGGCAAACATTTCGCAACATTAATAGAACAATGATGATCCAGAGGGAAGCAGAATGCAAGAAAATGCCTCAGTTGTTGCTACGTCTTGAGGCAGTAAAAGCATCTGACAGAGTAAACTGGGATTGTATTTGTAGGGCACTGGAAGCATTTGCATTCCCTGATACAATAATAAGGTTAATTAGAAGGATATATGAAAGATTAGAAGCAAGAATTAAGGTGGGAGGGTTCCTCTCTGATCAGTTGTGTTTGAACAGAGGAACTAAATATGGCTGTCCTCTTTCCCTTTTATTTGCTTTATACTTAGAGCCACTGGCAAAGAAAATAAGGGACTCAAATTTAATGATATAATTGGTATGGTAATCAAGAAAAGTTGGCTTTATTTGCAGGTGATAATATTTTACACCTGATAAATACAGAAAAGGACATTGCAGTGTTATGCAACATTTTAGACAGTTTCTCAAGTCTTTGCGAGATATAAAATTAATGAAGATAAAACAAGGGCTACAGTCATACATTATGCACCACATACAGACCGTTTCAGCAATACCCATATTTATGAGGACATAAGATGAAGCACTTAAGAATATAGATTACAAAAGGCTTATGTTATGGCAGCTAAGGATATGTGGAAAGAGCTAAATAAATGATAATACAAAAATTAAGAAACTGGAAACTCTTATTTATGGATATGGAAAGTAAGGTATATGCAGTGAAAATATTTTTAGTTCCTTTTCTCTTGTATACGGGTCAGGCATACAACTCAAGGAGAAGCTGTGGACAATAAATTGAAGGAATTTTCTGGGGGGGGGGGGGGTTGGGGCAAGAGTTAAGTGGGATAGTTTGATCCTTCCAATAGAGCACGGTGGTTTAGCTTTAACCGATTTGAAGAGATATTTTAGAGCTACACAGCTTATAATACACAACACAAGTAGAAGGTTATAAATCAGAGCGGAAAAGGATAACGATGAAGCAAGGGGTTCAATAAATAGAGTCTGAGAATTTGGATGTGGATCCTTATGGAGAATAAAAACAACCATACAGAATAGTATATTTATAAAGTAGCTGAAAGTATTCTAAGAATTAAGCTAATATGAGAAAAGAGATGTTGCCAATAGGGATGACTGCAAGTAGGGGTTTAGAACATAGGAAAGAGGGGGCTGAAATTTACTGCAAAAACCTGGCAAAGGAACCAAGATATCGAAAGCAAACAACTCAAACAGGAAATGTAAAATAGTGGGCCAATGCTAAAAAGACATTTGGATTGCAAGCTAGACTGCCTTTCCCTACCAGGCCAGGGCTTGATCTCAGTACAGGTAAAGATAAAGGAATTCTAAGTGAAATACCTGCTCTGGTAGAGTTTTTAGTTGAATCCAGAACAGAAACAGCTGCTAAAAAGGGGCAACTAGTAGGCCATATAAAATACTGCATGATGATTATAAAAATCAGAGGAGGTTAGAAAAGATTGGGAACAGGAACTGGAAAGACAATTTACAAGAAAACAATGGGAATGCATATGTATGGCTTCCAAGTATGCAATCAAGTCCAGAAGGTTTAGTATCTTTGCTTGAAAGTGTTTGCATAAGTATGTTTATACCCCAAGCAGACTTCAAAGAATTTTTCCTCAGGTAAACAGCAAATACTGAAGATGTGATAGAGGAGAGAGCAGTAACTGGGAACATATGTTTTAGGACTGTAATGAGATGGCAGATTTTAAAAATTCCTTACAGCGTACTCTATCAGAAATATTTGGTGAGCAAATGGCTGTAAGCAAAGAAATGATTATTTTGAACTAGGGTATACAGGATCTGAATTGCCTAGGTAGAGGTAAGGCCTTTTTAAGTTCAAGTCTGTTGGGTACCAAAAAAGCAATTACTAGAAACTGGAAATCAAAGTCTATGACAACTGCATTTGAGATACTGACTATCATAAGAGATACAAACTCGAAGAGGGATCTTTAGAAAAGGGAAGAAGGAAATGACAGAAGTAAATGGAAATTATGGAAACAATAAATGCATAATAATGCTCAGGAGAAGCGAGGTTTAAGGGAAGGCAGGAATTCAGCAGCAGTTTGTAATCGTGGACTAATGATAGCAGCATAAGAAAATGCATCTGATGTATATTGCATTTAAATGGAAGTGTGTCAAAATGTTTTTCTTTTCTGTTAATGTACGTTTGCCTATGTCTTATGTAATAATTTAATAAAGGTGTTAAAGTGTTCCTGTCAGTTTTTTTCTTGACAAGCCTTGCACTGGCAAGTGGTTACAGTTACACAATCACTGTCTGAAGCAGTTTAACCAAATCTTTTCTGCCAGGTCTTGCTCCAGCAATTAGAAATGCATTGAAACAAATTAAAACAAGACTCAAACAAGGTCTCACACAGTTTCTCTCACCAGAGCTCCCATTGGTGAGCAATAATGGTAAAAATTCAAAGAAGGCAAATAAGCATATAGTTTCTCTTACCAGACCTCTGGTGGTGAGCAGGAATGGTAAACACCCGAGAGGAGGCAAACAAACATATAGTCTCTCTCCACATATCTCCCTCTGGTGAGCAGTAATGATAATGAGACAGCTCAAAGGAATTCAGCTTATAGTCACTGTAGCCAGGCCTCCCACTGGCATGCATTGTCAGTTTTCTAAGTCCGACTTTTACAAAATTATCTTGATAAGACATACAAGTGCAGAGTTCCAACAATTATCTTTTACAGTAGATGTAAATTGTTTCTGGCACACAAAAATTGAAAGCTTTAAAACACTGTTAAGGCTACTGGCAATTAAAATGTCTTGGGAGAAAGGTCTCTGCTAAATAAATGGCATGGGTAACCAAAACATCTCTGGCAAAAAGTCCTTGATAAATAAACGTTTCTAAGGTAATACCTTCACTGGGCAAATGGAACAATGTCTCTGGCTCACCACATTTCCACGGAAAAAGTGGTTCAGGACCGCAACAACCAGGGCTTCCAATACCAGTCAAAACAAATAAAGACACTGTTTGGAGAATCTTTATTCACAGGTAAATCTTCCAGACTCCTCTGGAACCATGAGCAATGCAATCTACAATCACATCTGCTATACTGTCACTGAACCTGCCTTAAGCAGGCATTTACCACTAGTTGTCATCAACTGATTGCTATTTCAGGTAATTCCTTTAGGGAGACAAGCCTCAGATCCTAGTTTTCATCAGTACCCACTATAACTGCAAATTCTCATCAATATCTCATACAGCCTGTAAAATTTGTTGTTGTATGCATTGGTCATACCCATACCTATTGGTACTACCAGCTAGGTACTCCTAGAGGTGCCAACATGTTAAATTACATGATGCCTGATAGTTCCTATGGTACATAGCTTGATTCCCTCAAACCTTGTTTGCTTACTGTGTGACCTTGAGTAAGTTACTTAACCAAACATTGTTCCTGGGTTGCCCTTGAAAAGAGGCTGTGTGTCCAGTTGGACAAACTGTTTAACAAATAGGATTATTATTATTATTACAATACGTGTGTGTGTGTTTGTTTATATGCATGTCACTGCAAAAACCCACTTATAGGCTCTAAACTGTATAATCTCGGAGACTGTGTGGGGATCAAATGCAATGCTCACAGACCACTGAAAACTGTTGCATCAAAATGTTATAAAAACAAAAAAAACAGCTATTTTCAGAAGGGGTCAACCCCCTGCACCCCCAAGTCCCTAAATATACACCCCAATATCAGAAAAAGTATAGTGGTGTATACTTACCATCAATATAGATGTTCAAGTGTATTTACTGTTGCTGTCCTAACTTGTGGGATTTCTCACTGTAGAAGACCTTGGCAGACCCAATTACCAGAGAAACATTTCCATCCTCCAGGAGCCATATCATGCCCTTATCCAACGTCACTGCACTTGGGCATAAGGGGAGTCAAACCATCAATGTTCTCCTCCAAAACGTCACAAAAAGCAAAAAAAGGAACTCCGCTGGCTATACAATAAAGGGCTGCCCTCCAAAGCAAGTCGAAACCAAATAGTAGAAGATATTATAACACAGGTTCACGAACACCAGGAAATCCAAAGTTCAAAAAGAGAAAAAAAACATTTATTCAACGTACAAATCTAACACAATGAAACACTGAAATGGGATTGAGTGCGCTTTCATCTATAACATCCAGACGTCATCAGATCGGATTCCCATTTCAGTGTTTCATTGTGTTAGATTTGTACGTTGAATAAATGTTTTTTTCTCTTTTTGAACTTTGGATTTCCTGGTGTTCGTGAACCTGTGTTATAATATCTTCTACTATTTGGTTTCGACTTGCTTTGGAGGGCAGCCCTTTATTGTATAGCCAGCGGAGTTCCTTTTTTCGCTTTTTATAAGGGGAGTCACCCAGTGCCATAACCTCAGTACTTCTCTTGCCCCTACAGGTAGGACCCCTCCCCCCAAGGGTCCTGAGGTCAAGTATCTGGAGCACTGAAGCCCAGGAAAAGGAAAGGCAGAAAGAGGGTTAACCTGACTGGGAAAGAAATTGCCCCAGCTTACTCTATAGGCTGGGGGGGATACTGCAACAGTGAACACACAAACATCTATATTTATGGTAAGTATACACAACTGTACTATGTTCTTCATGTTTGACTGTTACAGTCCTAACTTGTGGGATGATTCCCAAAGCTGAAAGCAAGAGAGGATGAAAGATTAAGGGGAGGTAAGAATGTCCTCCAAGATGATAGTGGCAAATCCTGCTCTTGTCTTGGAGAAGTTTGAAAGTTGGTAATGTTTGGTAAAAGTAAGCATTGAAAACCAAGTTGCAGCCTCCAAAATGTCTTTTGTGGGCACCCCTTTAAGAAAAGTAGTAGAGGTAACAGTAGCCCTGCTGGAATGTGTTTCTTACCATGTTGGCTATAACAGAAGGAAATACAAGAGAGGAGATCCATTTAGAGATGGTTTGCTTAGAAACTGGTTTCCTTTTAGAGCTAGTGGCAGAGGCCACAAACAGCTGGTCTGATTGTCTGATAGTACTGGCTCTGTCTAAGTAGCAACAGAGCTGCCAATGTACATCCAAGGAAGAAAAAAAAAGTGTATCCTTTCCCCCTTATTTTGGGGGTTTGGGAAGAAAGTAGGCAAACATATGGCTTGATTTAAGGAGGTCTTCATCACCACCTTGGGCATAACAGAGGTGTTAGTCCTGAGTGAGACTGTCTGGGTGGAAGAAGAGGAATGGTTCTACAGGCACGAGGGCCCAAAACTCAGAAACATTTCTAGATAAGATGATGGCTAACAAGAGGAGAGTCTTCCAAGTGAAAAATTTTAACTCAGAAGCAGCAGCTAGTTCAAATGGAGGAAGGGTACGTTTTTCCAACATAAAACTGAGGTCCCAGGGTGGAACAGGAGTATTTCTTGGTGGCCTGATGTGACCTACCCCTACTAGAAACTCTTTCATGAAGGGTGGGAAAAGATGCGAGACTCAGAAGATATGTAGGCTGAGATAGCTGAAGCATGTATTTTTATGGAAGACAAAGACCACTGTAAAAATGGCTGGCCAAATAGGCTAGAATGACAGGAATCTTGGCTAGATGAGGATTTTCCATTTGGTGGAGTAAGATTTCCTTGTCCTATGTCTTCTGGCATCTTTTAGAGTATACTGGCCCAGCCTGTCGAGGAGAGGATCCTTCCATTAAGATAGGGTATACTCCAAGCTGTCAATTCAAAAGTCTGCAGGTCGGGGTGTACAATCTTGCCCTTTTCCTGCATCAATGGGTCCATTCTCTGTGGCAACTGCCATGGTTCCGTGCTGGCTAGGCTGAGTAGTAGAGGGTACCAGTGCTGCCTGGGCCAATCTGGGGCTATTAGTATTACTGTCAGCCCCTCTTCCCTTATCTTTAGCAATACCCAGGGGAGCAGAGGTATTAGAGAGAAGGCACACAGAAAGAGGCCTGTCAAAGTGAAGAAGGTGGCATGTCTTTCAAGCTGACTTTGTTTTGTCCCTTGAGCAAAACTTTTTCAAATCAGCATTTTCCGTTGGTGGTAAAAAGGTCCATCAGTGGCACACCATTTTTTCAGCTATACTGAGAAATACTTCCCACTGCAGTCATCACTCATGGGGGGTCTGACAGGCTTCTGCTCAAGTGATCTGCTAATTGGGTGTGTACACCTGGCAGGTACTGTGCCATGAGATGTAAGCATGGTGAGTCTGCTGTTTCCCTAACATCCACTGCTAGGCTGCAAACTGGGAAAGGGAGGGTCCCCCACTTGTTTATGTACCATGTAACTGTTATACTGTCTCTGCCTTTACTACTAGTACTCTTCCATTTCTTTTGAAAGGATATTAGGCCATTTTTGGACTGCCATAAGTTCTTTTAGATTTGTGCGTTTGCATCTGAACTTGGGAGTCCCACTTTCTTTGAGTTGGGCGCAGTTGAACTGGGCTCTCCAGACTACTACTGATGCATCTGTAGTCAGTAGTAGTGAAGGTGAACCTGAAGGGGAGACCCAGACGTAGGGAAAAAGCCTGGGTCCACCAGGCAAATTCCTTTCTGAAGCAAGAAATCAGTTTTACTTTGGCTGTGAGAGGCTGTGAATGCTGGCACCACACATTCTTGAGGTACCATTGTAGCTTCTTTATGTGCAGTCTGGCCAAGAAAATCATGAGGGTGCAACAGGCCATATAACCCAAGGCCCTGAGGTATTCCATGGCTGAGGGGTAATCCCGGACCATGATATTTCTGGAGTACAGGGTCAGGAAGAAGACCTTGTCCTGGAGTACGGTGGCCTTCTGGAGAGATGAATCCAGTAGGGCCCCCTAGGAACATAATCCTTTTTGAGGGGTCTGTTTGAGATTTCTGTGCAATGATGGTGAACCCCATGGAGGTTAAAAGGTTCTGGGTGTACGGCAAGTCTGTTATTTTTTAAGTTTATTTCCTGGATAATGCAGCCATCTGAATAAGGGTAAATTTGGATCACTTTTGTTCTGAAGAAGGCTATCAGAAGGGCTAGGTACTTTGTGAAGACCATGGGAGCAGAAGACAAGACAAAGGCAAAGCACAGAATTGATTGTGCCTGGTACCTCCTCTGAAGGGTAAGAAGGTTCTGTGCGACTCCTCTATGGGAATATGCAAGCATGTGTTTTTTAGATCCAGGGAAACCAAGAAAGCATTTGGAGAGATCATTGGCAGACTATTTTGAAGGGTTAGCATCTTGAATTTTGGAACCTGTGGGAATTGGTTGAGCCTTGACATGTCCAGTATTGGCCACCATGTGCCTTCTTTTTTGGGTACCAGAAAGATTGTGGAGTAAAATCCTCTTCCCTTTTAAATGTTCTGGTATCAGTTCCACTGAGCCTTGAGTCATAGCAACTCCATCTGGGTCAATGCCTCGTTTTTTTTTTTTTTTTTTTTTTTTGGTGGAATGTCTGGGAAGCCTAAGGGTTTCAAGGGTTGCTTGAATTTCAGTTTGTAACCCTTTGACATAATGTTTAGCACCCAGTGGTCTGAAGTAATGAGAACTCAGTTTTTGTGGAACATGGGAGGGAGGTAAGGAGTACCATAGATTAGTCATGGATGCTCTCTGCCAGGGAGGGGCCTGTGGTCTTGAACTCCCTGGCCTAACTGGTTCTGAATGTCATTGCCAGGCTTTTGTTGCTGTCTTTTGCTCCTTTTCCTATGTTCCTATGTGGCTTTCTTTGCCTAACCTTAGAAGAAAAGGACCAATGCTCAGTAGGGTACTTTCTGCTGAAACATGGAGAGTGGACTTCAAAAGTCCTTAACAGTCTACATGTACTTGGCCTTATCCTCCATTTTCTTGAATACATATTAAGCCTTGGTGCCAAAGAGAAAGTCCTTGCCCAAAGGGGTGTCCAGCAGGTTGGATTTGACATACTCCGGAAGGGACTGCTCCCCTATCCAAGCATGTCTGCTGATGACAGGGCCTGTAGCTGCAGCCCTATTGGAAGCTTCCACAGCACCATAGCCACAGTGTGGAGAGTGTTTAGCTACCTGAGAAATGAAATTACAAAGGTCCAATAACTCTTTAGGGAGACTCTTGTTTTCTTTGCTCAACAGTTTCTGTTTCCTCTGATCCAGAATAGTTAATTGGTATTTAACCATGTGAAACTGGCAATTCAAGGCCCTCATAAGTGCAGCCGATGTGTAAACTTTTTTTGCCAAATCCATCTAAGGCCCTACTTTCTTTACCTGTGGGCAAGGGGTTTTTGGAAGAGCTAGCTTTGGCTCCCTTATGGCCAGATGTCACAACCTCGGGGTCCACTGCAGGGTTCTTGAAAAGATGGTCATGGGACTCCACAATCCTATAAAACTTGTCAGGCTTTCTAGAAGCAGGAGGCAGGGAGTTTGACTTTAAATAGGAGTTATGAAATATATCATCCACCTCCTCTAAAACGGGAGGTGCTGTGAGAGGTTTGTTTTCAGGGAGGTTAAAAAAATTCCTAATTCTTTTCTTTGATTGAGGGTAGTCTTGAGCTTCCCAATGGAAGTGTTCCCTCAATGTGTGCAGGGTTTCCCTCAAAGGAAATATCCTCAGGAGGGGAGGTTGAAGCCAGGTTCTCCTCAGAGTCTGAATCCCCAAAGGAGGCAATGGAAACACCTTCTTCAAAGGTAGAGTCCTCCTGGTCAGAATCATCATCCGACTCAAAGGTATCAGAAAGGTCTTCTGGAGGGGTGTCCCTTTTTCTTTTACCTGGGTAAGACTCAAGGGGAGGCTGTCTGGATCTAACCAAAGAGATTAGGTCTTCACATAGTCTCACAATATCTTGTTGGTAAGATTGGGAATGGCAGCCGGTAGCCTAGGCTGGAGCTGGGAGGGAGACATTTTTTATGAGCAGGCTTAGGTCTGATGTAGAACAGCTGCCCACCTCCCACAGATGAAATGGCCAGGTGACATGAAAAGCCGTCATCATTCTTAGTGCAGTCATCAGAAGCCAGGAGCTGAAAAGCAGTCCCAGACTCAACTGACAAACTAAGTCCTGTGGCTTGAAAAGTTGTGAAGGGACCAGAAGGCATATTGGACTCTGAACGGGTCTTAACAAGGGCCTGCGCCACCACCTCGGTTGTGGAAGGGGGCTGCAAAAGCACGTCACTTTCTTCAGCATTAACAAGCCTAGGAGGACTGGCCGACAGTGCACAGGTTGCACAGGTGTCATCCAAATCCCTAAGCCTGGGGCTTTTTTTTTCCCTTATCCTTTTTTCTCTTATGGATATCTACTTTGAATTGACTGATGGATGCTATGAGATGTGAACGGTCTGATGACTCACTAAGGTGTCTAGCTAGAATCTCGGTCATACACTTTATGGTCCTGCTATTAAATCTGGATCAAAAATGACAGCTGGGAATGCTGTGTTCCAACCCCAAGCAGGTCACACAAAAAGTGTGGATGTCCCAGTGTGGTATCTGTTTGCCACAGGAAAGACAAGGCTTTGTTCAGATTTCTTGCATTAACAGATTGAGAGGTGTGTGTGTGTGTGTGTGTGTGTGTGTGTGTGTGTGTGTGTATATATATATATATATATATATATATATATATATATATATATAACACACACACCAAAAGCTCCATGGTTCACTCACACATACTGAGAAATAAAGGACAGCTATCAGTTTTGCTTGTTGCTTCAAAGATTAGCTGAGAAATCTGGAAGGGTTTTTCTAAATTTATTTTCAGCTATAGCCCAGTTCCACACAATACCAATCTGGATGTCAAGGTCTTGGGGGAAAAAAATGCTGAGCTAGCATTGCCTTTTGGAGTAGAGCATTCACCCAACAAAGTAAAAGATGTGGAGGATTCTAAGATGGCTGCCATCATATAGTCACTGTTACTGCCTCACTCCTGGGGAGATCTCTTAAAAATCAACTAATCAGGTATAGAGCTCAGTTATTTATAAGAAATATTGCATTACTTAAATTACTTTAAACCTCTTATAACACTCCACCACAGGAAAAAGCACTTCTACTTCGAAAAAGAAGAGGATTAATCAGGATCAGGCCTAAAATATATTTATCTAATACTAAGCACATGGTGAGGACTCCTATCCACTCCGATATAAATGGGAAAAAAAATCTAAAAATGCCTAATGATTCTGAAAATATACTAAAACTAAATTCTCAGTTGTGGCATCGCCTGAAAAAGCAATCATAACTAGAAGACCTAGAAATGGGAAGCAGCCAGACCCAAGTAAACTAGCAAGCAAAACTAAAGCAGAACAAAAAATAAACCTGGATTACATAAAACTGGCTCTGCAACCAATACAAACAACCACAAAAAACTTCTCTGATCAGCTTAAAACAATTGGTGATTCCATAAATCAAATTGCTACAAGAATGGAAAAAAACTGAAGCAAGAGTTCTAGAAAATGAAATCAAACTGGATCATCTGCAAAAAGAGTCAGAATATAACTCAAAAACTATACATGAAATCAGCAAAAGTTAACTGATCTTGAAGCAAGGTCCAGAAGGAATAACATTATAATAAGAGGAATTCCTGAACAGATTGATGAATCTAATCTTGTAACTACTGTTTATCAGATCTTTGCAATACTTCTTAAAAATTCATCTGAGGTCAAACAAATAATTATAAAAAGAGCAGAGCACACAGAACAATCCATTTCTCACAATCTTCTGATAAACCCAGGCAAGTGTATGTCAAGCTTATAAACTATCAGGATGCCTCCTACAATACCTTCCTCAGCCAAAAAGAAAAAAATCCATTAACTGGAATGGCAATAAAATATACCTCTCTCAAAATCTCCCCTTTGTCAATTAGGCAGGAAAGACAAAAGTTATCACCCTTCTGCCCTTACTTGATCCAAAATAAAATAAAGTTTCAAATGCATTATTTACAGTTCAAACAGTCAAGGAAGCAAGGAATGCCTTTTTAAATGCCTTTAAGGAGCTTCCCACTTTAGAAACCACAAAAAGATGAAAATGGACTAATCCTGCATTGAATATACACCTTGTTTCTTCTGATCCCGTTGCACAGTCCGGGGAGTGAAGCATGGCATGGTTCCATCTACTGAGATTTTTTTTTTTTTTTTTTATCCACTGATGAGTCCCTAAAGCTGTTAAAATGGAGTCTCCACACAAAACTAAAACGTTACACTGATTGCCACCATGTATTACCGCCCCTGCACTGTTCTGGCATCATGATGATTATTTAATTTCCTGGTTCTCTGTTCCTTACTTTCTTAAAGAGGAAATACCCCTCCCCTTTTTTATGTAGTTTAAAGTTGCATTTTACATGGTTCTGTTCATGGCGTATGAGACTGGTATGAAAAACTGAAGATCTTCTTGTTGCTTTAGTTATTCAGATGACTTTTCATTCTCAGAATGGCTGGACACATTAGATATATTAATATTTTCTAATGATAGGAAAGGGCTTTAGCCTTTGGAGTATAAACAGCTTTAACAGGAGAATGCATTCATTTTTTAATTACAGTATAAAATTTTATCTTAAGTAATGCAGTGCTTATACTGAAAGAAAGGAAAAAGTAAACTGCCTTACTTAAGTTCAAGTGTAATGACTATAGTGATTAAATGCAACATACAGTTCAAAATAATTTTTGGTGCAAAATGAATCATAAGTGCATGTTTTACTGAAACAGACAGTCGTTCTACATAAAACAGAAAATATATGCTATAACAGAATTGAGTTCATGTTGGTACAGCTTTCTCTTAAAGAGGATCGCACTTTATTACAATTCTCTCATAATGTTTCAGTGACCCTGCAGAGTGGGAGGTTATACAAATTATACAATGAGAATGGAATAGATTACCAGTTTTAAGAAAAAAAATCTGCTCTATTCTCCAGAATAAACTATCTATACTGTTATCTGAATACAGTTAAAATACAAGCCCTTTCTCTGTTTTTGTTGGTTAAACAAGATGACTTACTAAGTTTGAAAGCAATTATTTTATGTCTTACAGTTTTTCATGACAAGTAATTCAAAGCTCTAGTACAGGTTTCTAATGGTTCATTTACTAGTTGTTGTTTATGCACAATATATTTATGTGACTTTTCTGGGATTGTAGTGTACATCTCACCTATGAGGGTTGCCTTCTGCAAGTTTTAGAGTATGACATGTGGGGCACTAAGATGGTTACTATCCTATTGCCACCAATTCTGGTGAGTTTTACTTCTCAGAATGGCAAGATACAATAGCTATATATTTTCAATGCTGGCTGTGAGAAAGGAAAAGGTTTTAGACAGGCAAGCTCTAGCCACCCAAGGGACCTAGACAGCTATAAATTTACACAGACTGCAGACAGGAAAATTCTGGGCATATCTAAACAATCCTGTCTTGGTTTGTGATTTGTTGTGGAGATGACTGGTAAGAGAAGCTTTACTTATTTTTACTGTTAAAAGGAGGTGCGACTGCGAGCTATAGTGAGCAGAAGCTACTGCACGTGTGCAATGTAAAGAAATTACAACTTATGGTCAGAACAACTTTATTTTATTTTATTACTTAGTTGAATATTGCTGGTATAATTTTTGTCACAGAAGTTGATTTAACAAGTTCCTTTGAATTCTTTGCTACTGGCTCTGTGTAATTTTTTCCTTTGCAATATTTTATTTATTTAAACCTGAATATGGATTCTCTAAATGAGTATGCAATTAACGATTTGCTAATGCACAAGTATCGTGTACAGTGTAATAAATGCTATGCATATTTAAAGGTAACAGCTAATAACACTGGTGATTTTTGTTCCTCGTGTCAAGAGTTGGATGATTTGCTTACCATTGTTAAAAGCAAATCTCGATTTAATGATGATTGCACAAGCACAATTGGCATGGATTGGAGAACTGTTATCATATATTGACTGGTCTGATGAACTAAATAATGTCAGGCATAAAACAAATAGACCAGATTTGGAAAATAATGCATCTATTTTCTGCAAAGAACATTCAACCCCTATGAAACAAGATGATCCCCCTGAGAAGTATGGGATTGTGGATGCAAGTACTCAGCAATCTGAGGATCCAGTTTGTTTAAAAGCAAACAAAAAAAAAAAGGAAGTTCTCAACAAATAACAATGAAGAAAAGGAAACTGACTAATGACTGTAAAGGAAAGAGAATGCGTAGTAAAAAAGATTCTGCTTTCTAATGTAACACTGGTGACAGGGAATGAAGATATATGTCCATCAGAAAACCCTCGGTCTCAAGCTGTGGATTTACAATGCCAGCTGGATGAGAATTTAATATGCAATGAAAACAGTGGAATTAAGACTAATAGTGATGAATTGACAGAGCAGAAATGACTGTATTAGAAGCTGAAGATTCTTCAGAGATGGTCAGCAAAGATATTCTTGTAATTGGAGATTCAGTTATTAGAGGAACTGATACTTATATTTGCAGAGATGATAATGAACACTGAGTAGTATTAGGCTTGCCAGGAGCAAAAATAGATGATGTGAAACATGCCTTGGAACGCCTTAATGTAAGGAAGTATGGATCCGTTTTTATTCATGCTGGTACAAATGATGTCACCAACAAAGATTCGCTGACTGTTAGTCGGGAACTGACAGCCCTCCTAGACAGTACAGCTTGTACTGGTGTTGGGACATATTTTTCACAAATCACCTACAGAAAGGATAGTCAGGTCACTGTGAATGAAAATATTTTTTTGGATAAACACCTACATGGAAAGAATGTCCTGTTTTAAAAAAATGGAAATGTGTAGAGCATCCAAGCCTTCTTATGGGCACACGTGTTCAGACAGGATGGCGTGCATTTGTCTACATTACGGAAGAGAATTTTTGCAGCAGATATTTTGCAATACTTGACAAACACTAGCCAGGATTTTTGCCAGGTCAAAAATGTAACAGTTAACAGATAGCAAAATTTGATGCACCTCTGATGGTTGTTAATGCTATGAGCATTAATAATAAAGTTTTTTATTAGGAAATTTGCTACGTTCCCACAAGATTGATGTTGTTATTGTTTGTGAAACATGGTTAAAGAACAATGACTGGAAACCAGTTCTGACAGGGTATAAATGTTTTAACTGTAACAGACATTCTAACAAAAAATCAGGTGGAGGTGTTATGATTGGGATTAAAGATAGCTATGAGAGCTGTGATTATTACATGTTCAGTGATAACACCAATACTATAGACTGTGTAACTGTGACAAAGACAATCCTGGAACATATAACAGTTGGAGTGTATAGACCACCAAAGTCAAGTGCAGGAATTCATAAATTTCTTACATGAAACACAGGAGGGAAGAATAATAGTAGCTGGGGACTTAAATTTATCAGAAACAGACTGGAATAATATTGATTCAACAACTTAAGTAAAGAAATTATTCACAGAGTATATTCAGGAACAACAAATGCTTCAGACTGTAAAAAAAAAAACCTACCAGGGTACGGAATATATTAAATATTACTGCAACTTCAAGTCAAGTTTTCCCACCACTGATGTGCAGTGATCATGGAGTTATTAAGGTTAATTTGTTGCTAGATAATTCTGCCAAACAGAAATCTAAGCCAATGCACAGAAGGTTAATTACAGATTATAGGGAAGCAAAACAGTTACTATATAAAACTAACTGGAGTGAGGTGTTAAGGGATAAAACTGCACATGGGATGTGGAAAGTTTTGAAAGAGAAATTGAGTCCAAAAAGTAAAAAAAAAATTACTAACATCAGGGGGGTATATTTCCATAAGAACAAGATACCCGATTAGGGTGAGAGAAAAAAATATAAGAAATGGAAGAGAGGTCTAAACTTTGAAAACTGAAATAAACAAGCTGGACAAACAGATCAAGCATAATGTTAGACAAGATCAAGAAAATTTTGAAGAAAATGTATATAAAGATATTGAGCATAATAGGAAACCTTTTTATAGATGCACAAGATGTGGAAGGAGTACAGATGCACAAATTGATAAACTATGTGCAGATTCTAAAATTTATTCTCAGACACAACAGATTTATAAAATCTTATGCAAAACAGTTTGGCTCCACAAAAGGGGTGGTAAGTTGTCCTAGTGACATCCAGGTAACTCCAGATACTGGAATCAAATTAGATTATATTGAAAAAGACCTGTGCAAACTGAATCCAAACAACGCGCAGGAAGGAGACAGAATAAGTAACAATGACCTGAGAACACTTCAAGAACTTACACTACCATTATATCTATTATTCACTAGGTCATATAAATATGGGGAGATTCCTCAAGATTGGAGACATGCACTTATTAAACATGTCTTTAAGGGAAAGGGGAGTAAGACAAACCCAGAATCATATAGACCCTTAAGTCTAATTTCATGTTGTGGAAAAATAATGGAGAAGGTACCTGAAACCATACATCAGCATGCATATGTTGAAACTAGATCTATTACCTCCTGTAACATGATGTTCTATAACAATATAATAACAGCTATGAATGAAAAATTGTGCTGTGATGTGATTTATATAGATTTAACTTCAGCATTTGATAAGATCATACACAAAACACTGATCAATAAAAATTAGTACAACTAGGTATTGATGTACTGTTGATAAGATGGATAGCTGCATGGCTTACAAATAGGACATGGCAAGTATCATACAGCAACTGGACAGGTGAAATCCTTGGTTATAGTCAAGGTGTCCCCACAGGGCTCTGTCCTAGGCCCTTACTTGTTTAGATTGTATCTTTCAGACCTTACTTTTTCATCTGAGGTGTTCTACAGTCTATATGCTGACTACCTGAAATTGAGTAAACTGATTACAAGTTTTACAGATAAGACATGTCTGCAAAATAATTGGACTAAATTGACCATTTGGGCACAGGGGAATAAAATGTTGATAAATGCATCAAAAACTAAGCATATAAGATTTGGGAGACGAACTGAAATGTCAATATTTAATACAGCACACAGTGTTTGAAACTGTAGAATCATTTAAGGACCTGGGTACAAGGGTAGATTCACCTATGAGTTTTTCTAATCATATCAACCTATTGGCTAATGACAGTTACAGAACTATAGGTTGTATAAAAAGATTTATAAAGTCAAGGAAATCAAACAATGAAGTCATTGTTAGCTACATTAGACCCAAACTTGAGTATGCATAACCATATGGAAACCCTATAGGAAAACAAGCATGAATAAACTGGAAAGAGTACAGCTGAAATATACCAAGGACATCCATGGATGGGAACATCTAAGTTGTTATGAAAGACTAAAATATCTGAACTTGTACAGTGTCTCTTACAGATATTTAAGAGGAGATCTTATTCAGGTATACAGGGCATTTAGGGACAACTACCTCTGGGAATGTTTGGGGTTATCAAAAAGTACTAGAGAATCATCAGACAACCTATGTAGAAGATTCTATAGAAATGAGAAGTGTACTAATTGGTTCTCTGACAGAGTAGCCAATGCATGGAACAGACTACCAAATTACATTAAAGCATGCACTAGTTTAGATATTTTTAAGAACAGCCTAGACATTTACTATGAGAACAAGTGTTTTGGTATACTGGCAAGCTAGAAGGGCATTAATGCCCATGCTTGAAACATTTGTATGTATGTATATCAATATCTTTATAGGCATATGCTCTGGTTTTCTAGATTCCTTATATCTATATGAGTGAGGTTTTGAGCATTTTTTGACTCGTCGCTGCTTTACTCTGGCAAAGAGTTTGGAACTTAAACTGGACAAACGTCTCATTCAGATGCCGCCCTAATTGCTGATACTGTTGTTAACTTTTGGAAACATTTTCCGTTTCCGCACTCTTATTTTTTATGTTGTTTCCAGACTCTCTCTTTGTTGTACCTCTATTTTGCTTTTCCTGTGTTTATTAATGTAGACATAAATAGCTCGATTATATTCCTCAGCTGACCAGTCCTGTTTTACCAGCAAATGTAAGAAAATCAGAGCACATGTAGTATATTTTAGTAAGGCTACACTGGCCAGTTGTAAAGTTTTTTCACAACTCTGGATCATTGCTTAATTTAGATTTTTTGACATAACCCATTTATCACCGATATAGAGTATATCGCTCTCTATCTTTTTGCCTCGTGCTTGCCTCTGATGACACCTTGCTTCTCAATATGCTTACCAGATTTGTTTTAGTTCTTGAAACGAGGAGTCCTTTTGTGAGATGTAGATCAGATCTGCCTGCACTAGACACATTGTTATATTATTTTCTTTGTTTAAAACCTTAACTTATGATTATTTTGAATTTTTTTTGCTTTCTAAACAAGGGACAAGTGAAGAATACAATGTGTTGTAGTTTAATTGCATGTGATATTATGTACTAATAGTATGAAATGTCAATGACTACAGTTTTTTTTTTTTTTTTTTTTTTTTTTAAGTCAAGTGGTATTCTTCACAAATTATTTTTAATCCCATAATGACATGTCTAATGTTAGGCCTACAGTGTATAACTGAAAACGCTATGGGTGCATTAATTATTAACAAGGACTCCTTCTACCTTATACTCTTGATGCCTTGATGACCCTTTCTAGCCAAAGCAGAAATCCAATACATGCCTTTGCAGTTGATGCTTCTAAAGCTTTGATAGGTTAAATTTAAACTTCCTACTTTTGACTATGCCCCACTTTGGTATAACTCAAAGTTTTATCCAACTCGTTGAAATTCTATATTCCAATGCTCGCACCTTTTTAGAAATTAACAGGACAGGTTCCTCTAGGGTTGATATCAAAAAAGGAACTAGACAAGGCTACTCAATGTCTCCCTATTTATCTAACTTATACATTGAACCTGTGCTTTTACTTGTATCACAGAAAACTTTCCACCACATCCTTATCATTCATAACACTAAGATAACCATGCCTGCATTTGCTGACGACTTAAACATACTTTATACTACCCTCTTCAGAGTTCAAGAAAATCCTGTCATCTATTGAATCTTTCTCTAGATTTGCCAACTATAAGCTCAACCTGGAGAAATCCTCAATCTTTCCCATCAATCATGCACACCAGTTAAGCATTTTTCCTTTTCCAAAGGAAATTAAGTTAAACCACTCCTTGAAATACTTAGGAATCTATTTCCATCAAGATATTAAAATGTTTTATCAAAACAATATTGTGAAACTCTGGTCCACTGTACAACAAGATCTTCTTAGATGGAATAAACTTCAGCTACCCCTTCTATCAAAAGTGGCCATTATCAAAATGAACATTCTTCCAAGACTGTTGTATGTCTTCAATGATCTAACCTTGTAGTCTACAACTGCGTACAAAAAATTAATCCAACCTAAGGAGAAAGGAGGTCGTGGACTACCTGACTTCAAACTCTACTTTGACATAATTAACAGTAGTAGATTACTCACAGCTTCCGAATATAACACAAACAATAACACCTGAGCTCGGAGCTGGGTGAAACTACTCTATAACTATATTAAAACCTATAACATTAACCCTATAGCTATTCCATTTCTTAATGAACAAAACTTGGGAAATATTAAACTGCATACCTCTATAAAGAGCAAAATAATCACTGATCCTGCTCCTGATGAAATAAATACATGCACCACATCATGGTCCTTGCTACTAATGAAAGCTAAAATGATTTCAAATACATATAAGCTTATCACTGCCATCAGATATCAAAATGAAACACTCTTCTCCAACTATTGGACTAAGCTTAACCCATCAATCTCCCCAACTCAAATTAGCTGCTCCATTCAAACAACTTAAAAATGTATTCCCTTTAAAAAGCTATATTAAACCCATCTAATGATTCTGAACAAAGCATACCTCACCGCAGCCAACATTAAATAAATATGACCCATTTCTGCCAGTACTGCGATAACCAAAAAGCCGAAATCTTTCATATTTTCTGGAGTTGCAAATGTGCCTATAAGTTATGGTGTCTGCTTAGGGTTCAACTACAAAAAATGGGATACGTGAATGCCACCCTTTTCTGGTAATTTACTGTGCTACACATTCCTCCTTTAGGCTTAAAGAAATTAAAAAATCATATGTTAATCACTGTACTTGCTCTGTTTAAACTCTGTATCACCCTAAACTGGAAAGACAGAGCTGTAATGACATAGAAAGGGTTCACACAAATGGCTATAAAACACTTATTAGCCCACAAGTATCTAGTGTACTGTCAGAAGCACCATCTGCAATTTACTGAATATTGGGGCACCTTGTTCAATATATTTTCATATTATTATTTCCTAATATCTGTGAAGACCCTAGGGTTGTGCTTTAGTTTTTTTTCTCTTGCTATACCATGCTGACATCCCTTTACTATACCTGCTTCTTTTCTAGCTAGGCTTACAAGTTAATCAGATTCTTCCCCTTTCAGTTTTTCTTCATTTTATCATACAAAATTAAATATCATACTTAATATTGGCAATTAGCATGCTTGTACATAGTTTATTTCTTAACTGTTTTATATTCTGTTTGTTATAATCATATATTAATATTTCACCCCCAAGAATGTTTGAGTGCTATGGTTATGTAATTTCCAATGTATTTGTTAAACTTACTCTCAATAAAGATTTTTGAGAAAAAAAAAGATGTGAAGATATAGCTGATGAAACATTGTCTTCGGTCAAGAAAAGATGAGGTTGTCTTACCTGGTTCCAAAACAGGACATGCTTTTTTTTTTTCTCCATCTCACCTATTCCAGTAGTGGCACAGGCATTTTGGCAGTGTCAGTGTCACATACACAATGCACATTTCACAGTTTCAGTAATCTTCAGAATTTGAGCAAATAATTGTCTGGTAAGTGGTCATGTCTTCTACTCTAGTGGTCTAACCACCACAGAAATTAAAAGGTGGCTCTATCGCAGCACTTGGGTGACATCTAGTGTGAGAATGAGGTATTGCACAAAGAGTATGAGTCCATGAACAGGTGCTGCTAATGTGACCTGCAAATAGTCCAGACAGCCTACAGTGGCACGCTTCTTGAGGCTGGCAACACATAAAGCTGCCAGGGGGGCGCACTGGAGAAGGGGAAGGCCACTCCACAGAACCTTTATGCTGCTCACTCACTACCAAATGACTTTCACTACTGAGGAACATAATAGCTCAAGTGGACTCCCCAAGCAGGAACAAATGGGTTGCAGGGCTCTTGCCTAGCTCGGGAATGCTCAGCTCTTACTCCACAGAATGAAAGGACAGATTTTTTTTTTAAGCAGAGTACCATTAGGCAGGTCCCAGCTGGTGAATCTCGGACTCTTGAGGCAATGTTACAACAGCCTCATGTACACAGACAATCCTCTCCTCCTCCCAACAAATTCCAACATGTGAGAGATGCAACCATATAGCCAAACTGGAGGCTAAGCTCTCTCAACTCAGTACTGGCATAACCAGTCAGGAGGAGAAGGAAACCACACTCACTACAATTCCAGTCTCACACAGACCTACCACGACAGCAAACCAAACACATAATCACACAGAAACATACTCGGAGGCTCTAAATAAAGATCTGCCTAACAGCAAAGACCTCCAAAGCAGACACCCAGGCAACCGCTACCCCAAAACAAAACACATGCAACACATATCTCACAAAGCCAGTGTGCCAACCAGTCACAGCCCTTAAGACTAAACAACACACCTGATACACTTGTAATAGGTGACTCTATCGTCAGGCACACTGACGTCCCGCTCACCAGGCTGAACAAGGAGAGGGTCATGGTGAGCAGCCTGTCGGGCACTAGGATCCGCCACATAACACAAGCACTCAGGTCACTCCAAGGCAAGTACAAATATGACTCGGTCATTGTCCATGCTGGTGTGAATGACCGGAGACGTACCTCCCTGGACTACATGAAAAGAGACATAGAGGAGCTCTCGGAGCATGTAGCCCAGGCCGGTATGACCCTGACCTTGAGTAGCATCTTACCCTCACCAAGAATGATGCCACAATATGAAGACAAGATGATCAATTTCAACAATTGGCTTAAGTACTGGTGTCATTCAAAGGGGATCCAATGCCTGTCAGCTTGGGATGATATGCTCGACAAGCCACGATGCTTCGCTAGGGACGGCTTGCACCTGTCACCCCTGGGCTTTCGGATATTGGCAAAGGCTCTTGCTACCCCCATAGTGCCTTTTTTAGGCAAGGCTCAAAATACAAACCCACCTCCATAGGTATCACAAGGGATAAAAAACTAAGAGTAATGCTACTCAACGCCAGAAGTCTAAACCTCAAGATGCATGCACTCAAAACTCTCCTTAGCATGGAGAACATCGATATCTGTGCAGTAACAGAAACTTGGTTCAGGGCTCCCGAGAGCACCCCAGCACTACCAGGTTATACTTCATACTATGCTTTTCGGCCCCAAAACTTGGACCGAACCACAAAAGGAGGGGGAGTATCGATATTCATCAAAGATACCCACACCTCCACGTTGGTGGCAAAGCACGAAGCATCAGAGACTATCCATGTGCAACTAACAGTGGGTAAAACTGCCTTCCAGTTTATAGCCTGCTACAGACCACCCTCCCAAACCCAGGAACCCCACTTGGCCTTCCTGAGAACACTGGAAAATATGAAGGTCTCTCCAAACACCATTATATTGGGCGACTTCAACTACCCAAACATAGACTGGGAGCATTACTCTAGCTCCAACACCCTAGCCCAAAGGTTCCTAGAATTTATAAACTCAAATGCTATGGAACAACTTGTTACCACTCCCACAAGAGGAGAAAACATACTGGACCTGATCATCACCAACATGGGGACTCTATGCTCCAGACCAGAAGTGTATCCCTCACTGGTAAGATCAGACCACAAACTAATCTCACTGGATATTCACATCCCGACCCCACCCCCTGCCCAGAAAACCACAGTGAAAAACTTCTCTAAAGCAAATTTCACACTCCTCAAAACAGAGGTGGAATTCTTCAAAGCCCCCGGGCCTGTGGAAAATACGGCCCAGACCACAGAATCCTTTATAAACGCATTCCATGAACACCTTCAGGAATGCATGGATCATGCGATCCCAAATAAAACCAAGACCCAATCCTCCAAAGGCAGACGTCCTGTCTGGTGGACCCCAGCCATAAACAAACTATACAATAGAAGGAGGAAGCTACTAAATGATAGAGCAAAATCCCAAAAAGGGAAGGCATCACTGATCAGTATTAGCAAAAAACTATGGGCACTCATAAAATCGCCTAAGGCCAGCTTCGAGAGAAAAATTGCACAGGACACTAAGGATAATCACAAGGCTTTCTTTAGTTATGTTAGGAACCTGGGTGGTAATTCCCAGATATGCTCAGAATTAGTCCAAAATGACAAAAAATACACCGAACCCACAAACATTGTCAACATCCTAGCTGACAGGTTCAGCGCAACCCCCCCCACCAAAAGGGCAAATATCTATCCCAGCAGAGTGCTGCCCCCCTGACATCTCAGATGCTCAAGTAAGAGCCGCCCTCTCCAAAGCAAAAAACACAGCATCAATGGGACCAGACGTTGTCCCGGGCTGCGTCTTACATGAACTCCAAGAAGAGCTAAACCCAAACATAAAACTACTGTTCAATCTCAGCCTTACTACAGGATATGTGCCCAAAGAGTGGCGTACAGCAGCAGTGGTCCCTCTCCATAAAGGTGGTGCCTCAACAGATCCTGGAAACTATCGCCCCATAAGCCTGACTAGCTTGGTCTGCAAAGCTATGGAAAGGATCATCATGGACCTCATAAATAAAGATATTGGGGACCTACAGACACTGGATCCTACCCAGTTCGGCTTTGTTAAGGGCAGATCCTGCCTCTTAAACCTGGTTGATTTCTTTGTAACAGTCACCAAGGCCATTGACGAGGGGAAGGTGATCCACACAGCCTACCTGGACCTCACAAAAGCCTTGATACAATACCCACTCGGGCATTATAGATAAGCTCACCAGCTTAAATATAAACCCCTAATGTCACTAGATGGATTGCAAACTGGCTCAAGGACAGAACCCACATGGTTAGAATTGCTGGAGCCATGTCAGACTCCAAACCAGTTACAAGTGGTGTCCCACAAGGCTCAGTCCTGGGACCTCTCTTGTTCGGTATATATTTCTCGGAGGTACAGGCCAACACGGAAGGACTGTGACTGACCAAGTTCGCAGATGACTGCAAACTGGGCATCATAATCGACTCTCCAGCCGACACAAGCATCCTCCAAAAGGGCCTCATAGAAACAGACAACTGGTGCCAGAGCCATGGCCTCAAGCTAAATGCCAAAAAGTGTATAGTCATCCCCTTTGGCAAAAACAAAGTGCCCACAAATTACCACATAGGTGGTAATCCATTACATACAGAAGAAGTAATCAGGGACCTGGGGACCCAAGTTGATAGCAATCTCTCATTTGACAACCACGTGGCCAAAGTGGTTAGAAAAACATTTTATATAGCCCACCTAATCATGAAGGGATTCACATCTAGATCAGGGGAGGTCATTGTGCCTCTTTACTCATCCCTCATCAGGCCCATAGTTGAGTACAATGCCCCTTTTGGGATGTACCTTACCAGACACCTGCAGCAACTGGAAAGACCCCAAAAGTACCTCACCAAGAGGATCAAAGGGCTCAAACAGATGCCATATGCTGCCCGGTTAAAGGAACTCCAGCTCTACTTAGTGGCATACCGCCTGTTCAGAGGCGATCTGTGCCTGACATATACAGCCATGTCCAACCCGGAATTAATGGACATGCTGCACCTCAGAAAATCCAAATCCCATCGAGCTATGCGCTCGAGAGACTTGAACCTCAGCACTGAAATAAATAGGACATGCTGGAGGGACAGATTCATAACCCAGAGGCTCCCTTCACTCTGGAATAAAATCCCAGTCCAGGTTAGGCAGAGTCCCTCATTGACTCTCTTCAAGAGGAATCTTGATGAGTGGATGGGAGATCGTAGGTTTACCCCGGGTATCAATTCTGTGTCACTGTTAGACAGAGGCACAGTATACTAACCTCGAAAAAGGGCATAGCAAAATAAATTTAAGATGGGTGGCGAAAGCCAAACACATTCTGGCTAGGCTTATAAATGCCCTAGGGCAGATAGCCTAGTATGAACCTATGAACCTATCAAATCAACAAGTAAGCATTCTATCACAAGGATAAGTGTGTGCAACAAAGACGTACTAGCAGTAAGAATAGTATGAACTAAGAAAGAAGAACAAAGGTGTCATAGTCAAGGCTATAAACACACACACTGCTACATGCATGTTCAGCAAACAGTGACAGTCCTCAGTTACTAGTTAGGTTCTCATATATTCTATACTATCTTTCTACAAAGTTGTACAATTTTGTTCTATATTCATTGTTATGTCAGCTTAACTTTTGAGACAAGTTATGACAGAAAAAGATTTTGGAACAGCCCATCTACCAGTTCACAAATAAATTACTACACTACAGCATGAAAGGTTGAAATATTCTGCTTGAGACACTGTAAAAAGAAAAGAAACCACAATAACCAATTAAAAAAGGCAACAAAACTTACTAGTTAAACTAGTAAGTGGCAGCAGTGGATCTGATGTACCTGACAGGCTCAGAACTCAAAAATTATAATTTATAACTAAAATGACTTAAAAAAAAAAAAAAAAAGAGAGCTAGGTCATTGTTTCAGACTAGAAGGACAGAGAGAATGTCAGAAAATTGTGGATGAATCTCTTACCGTTCATTACAGTGCAAGTCATAGATTGATGTTTTAAACTGAATGGATTTTACCATTTCTCCTGTTCGTATGGAGTACAATTCCACACAGCAGTAAGGAGTGCTAGTACTGTAAGAAAAAATGTGCATAAATGTTAATTCCTCTTTTCACACATCATTTGCTGTAATTAATTTCTACAAGTAACAGAAATATTCACCCCCCCTCCCCAAATACATTTATCTGACTGTAAGAGAGCTTTGTACATTCTTGTAACGGAAAAAAAATAAGGATTACAGCTTCTGCTCCTTCAAAATATATATATATAAAACTCTCACAACCCTTGGTAATGACATCATACCACAAGGCATATGAATTATAAATTTAACTCGAAGCCAAAAAGTATCCAGTAATCTGAAATAAAATCAAGAAAGTGACTGATGGTATTGACTGCTTTTTATTTCTGAGCCGTGATGAATCATGATCAAATGATTAAACTTTCCACCAGCTACTCTTCATAGAAAAGCCAAGCATTAAAAAAACAAACATTGCCATGTAGTGCATAAAATGGTAATAATTATTACTGTTTTAAGCAGTTACAAAAATACATTCACTCTGTACATTCAATTAATCTCTGTTTCCATCTTTCTCTATTTAAATATATGTGTGTGTGTACACATATATATATATATATATATATATATATATATATATACATATACATACACACACACACACACACACTTTTTTCCCCTTAAACTGGTTAAACAGGTTATCCCTACTAGGCCAGCTGACTCTATTCTGGAGAGACCAGAGGTGGCATTCATCTTGATTAAGGGAAAATTTGGTCAGAGCACTGGGAAACTTCCCCTACTCTTTTCTATTTTTTGAATGTACGTTTTATTTTGTGTTTTAATCAATGTTTCTTCGAGTAAGTTATTGAGAAAAACCGTATATAGAAATAATGCTTTGATGAATTAAAGCTGCCTTACTATTTTCAGTGAGTGGCATGGGATCTTATTCCTTTACCTGAGATACCAGTAACTCCTGCAGACAGGACCCACGGTTTAATGTCTCATCAGAACAGCACAATCAGGAGTGCTTTTGCCCCCTTTATACTGCGCTGCACTGCACCGTCAGCAGTGGAAAATTAATCCAACAACCTGGGGAGAGAATAAAACAGATAGCTTTCCCAGCACCAAAGGCAAGTATCCTGTTGAGCCACTGAGAAACACACACCATGTATTTTACATATATATATGTCCATGTGTATCTCTGTGTGTGTGTGTTTTTGTAAATATATATATATATATATATATATATATACACACACACACACACACACACACACATATATATATATATATATATATATATACACACACACACACACACACACACACATACATGTACATATATAAAGGTTTACATTCAAAACTTGGAAAGTGCATCGGTCGTCCAGCATGTGGTCAATCGGCAGTTTACAAGTTGGCAGAATGTCAAACCAAAATGTATCGACTACACTACAGAGAACGGGTAGTGTAGTTCGAGTATTTGGGTTTGACATTGTGCAGGATGAACATGGTTCAGTGAGGAACAGGTAATTAGCCCATTTCCTCACTGTAGTAGTGCGACCTTGGAGTTGGTATAGTTAATGTGCAGGGGGACAAAATAGTAAAATTAACGTACTTTTCACTGTAAGAATGTAACTGTACATTAATGTGCATAGAAGGAGGTGACTGACTTCTGCTATGTGGAATACATTGAACTACTGATGTCGATATATTAATTTCCCCCTTAATTCTGTTTCAAAATTCCGAATTCAGCATTTTGGGTCAGCATTCTGAATGGTCGACCTTACAGGATTTGGAATTTCAATAGTAAACCTATATATTTGGGATGGCTAGTCTTAAAAAGGCCCTTGTGGTGGGTAGCCTAGTAAACACTTATGAACCTATATATCTATATGCACACACACACACATAGATATATATATATATATACACAGACACACACACACACACACACACGGGTGCACTCATTTTAGGTGAGTGCGGTTTTGCTCACTATCTCTTTTGTCAACACACTTAGGTTGACAAAGAGATGGTTAACAGCTGCATGAGATCGACAATTTCCTTGAGTGGGATATGCACTTTCCCAGGAGAATATATGATCTCATAGCTGGAATAAATTATTAGCAAAGGGTGTGGACAGCACAGCCCCCAAAAGGGTTTGCCCCTTGCAAAACAAAAAAAAATTCTGTTTGCATGGTCTGAGGTTAATCATCAGAGCAAGCACCAAAGACTGGCAACATTAACATGCCATAACATGCCAGCATTAGTATTGTTGATATATATATATATATATATATATATACACATAGATAGATATATACACACACACACATATACACACACACACATATATACACATACTCTAAAAAAATATACCTAAAACGTTCAGTTAATTTAACAGCAGCTACAGGCTGAAACACTCTTGTGATTAAATACTTATCTTTGTATTCAGTATTAATGATGCTGCATCACTGCAATTAATGTTTCTGCTTTTTAATTTGTTCTTCACCAAAACAGCAAGGCAAGGTAGGCCAACCAGTCTGACATAACTATAGTTTTCAGCCAAGGCTTCTTCCCACAATGATCCACAATAAAACATTGTTTTTCTGCTTTTTCCTTAAATATCCTGTTACCACTGTGTTAGAACTGAAGTGTATATAATCCTGGTTTTCCCTCAGCACTCCTTAAAATAGTGTAAATTAAGTATTTTTAATCACAAATTTGATTTTTTCTTACTTGCAAGCACCTACTTTTGTGGTAATGTAAGCAGAAAGTAATGCATATGTGTAACTGTGAGTGGGAGGGGGATACAAGCTACAGAAAAAAAAAAAAACAAGAAAAGGGTATTCCCTTAAAGATACAGTGAAAGAACTCTCAAGAATGTATCACACAAAGCCAGGGACTCAAGGCGCTGAAGTTCCAAGTCACTGGCGATAGGACATTCAGCGACTACTTTTATTCTAAATAATCTAAAAGTTGCTAAATGATCAGTACTGCCCCTTTTAATTAATAAACACATCATAAGAAGCATATCATAATCCTTGAAAAAACTTACTATTATCAAATTTCAAAGGCCTCGGTTTTCACGATCTGTATGCAAAAAACATCTGCTAGTAAACTTGTGATACCAAGCTTGAAATGTTTTACCAAGTCAAATAACTACTTGACAATCTGATATTAAAAATGAAGATGCTGAAGTTTCCGCTTAAGAGAGAACACAAATGCAGTTTTTTCCCTGATGCAGGATGGATGATATGGATACATACCAACTCAGCAAGCACAAACATTTCCTGAATGTCTCTCAAAACTGTTGAAACCTAATTCTGGTTTATTTCTTTGAGGCAACTGTCTGGTCTCAAAAATACCATTCTTCTGTACACTATACTGATAAACTATATTACAAATTTTTATAATCTGTAAAGTTTTATTTTTACTGCTTTCACTTTATTAGTTTGTATCTACTATAGATATCTCAACTGCCCCAACTAGAAGTGCATTGTAGGCTTTATACTTTTTGTCCATTATGATTTCTGTGTGTATTACAAAGTATACTCGATTTGGAAATTTTTTTTTCTATTTTCATTTCAAAAAGTAGTATATACTGTAGATCTTCCTCTTAATGTTAATAACTACATTACTGTGTGGATCAAGAATGACTTGCAGTTAAGCCTGGCACTCTAAGACATCTTTTGAGTTCATCACTCCAATTGCGAAGGGGAGTAATTCTGTTGAGATGTAGTCAGACAGAGAAGAAAATGGATTAAGACGGACTAAACCCTGGTAATGGAAACTGGCTCATTGTACATGACAACAATGCAGGGAAACTGCTGGGGCTTCTGCAGGAGGTTGGAAAGTACCATCTAGATTAGCTGGTCTTACAGATAGCATTAGTTTTTACAACCAGGCTTGTTGAGCAGAGGTGGTCTGTTTCTGGAGGAAATTTTCAGAAAAAGTGCAGGGTGGGTGATGGTCACAAACCCCAGATGGGGGATGTTGATGTGAACTTGTGCCAAAAATAACAGGGATATTGCAAAACAAATGCAAGCTGCAGAAAAGAAAAATAGAAGTTATGTTCTTACCATAACGTTCCATGTTAGTTGTCTTCTTCTCGCCTTCTTTCTTGCTGGATGGGTTCAGAGCCGACCTCGGCTCCGACTCGGCCACTCTAAAAGCTCGAGAGTTGGTTCCACCGGCTCGAGGCTCCCCTTATATCCCACAATGCTAGGCGGTATTACCTCAGATCTCGTTTGTAACCTAGGCCCAGCCAATAATAAATCCAGAACTACTGGAAAAGGGAAAATCCCACCTCTATAAAAAAGAAGGGAAGAAGGTGACCTGAAAACCTGATGAAGGAATATATGCACAGAAAGGCATATACCTATATCCAATAGAGGTGGTAGAAAGAGAGGTCACAATCAAACTCCTCTAGGTCTGTCCAGGCTAGGGGGAAGGAGGGTGGGACGCAAGAAAGAAGGCGAGAAGACAACTAACATGGAACGTTATGGTAAGAACATAACTTCTATATGTTAAGTTGTCCATCTCGCCTTCATTCTTGCTGGATGGGACCGCGTCCCTAGCACCTTGTCCCGGGTGGCCTATCAGAACAGACTCTTGAGTACAGTGGAACCAAAATTAGCTCTATGTCTAGAAGCTAAATCCAACTTATAATGAGAAATGAAAGTGTGAGGAGTAGCCCATGTGGCTGCTGCACAAATGGTATCAATAGGCAGCCTGTCTTGGAAAGCTATAGAGGTAGCCAAGGCTCTAGTCGAATGGGCCTTAGGTTTGTTAGGCAACTTCTGGTGTCTAATTTCATACACAAAGGAAATCAGGGATGTTAGCCATCTGGAAAGTGATACCTTCGAAACTGAAAGGCCCTTTCTGCCTTCTGCATAAGAGACAAACAACTGGTCAGTTTTTCTGATCTGTTTGGTCCTATCCAAATAATACCTTAATTGACTATGAACATCTAGCCAATGCAATTTTTGTTCAGACCTGTTAGAAAAGTTAGGAAAAAACACAGGGAGGTCAATGTTTTGATTTAGATTTGCCGCAGAGGCTACTCTAGGTAAAAAGGATGGATTGGTCTGTAAGGATACCCTATCCTTATGAAACAACAGATACGGTGGTCGACTGCTGAGTGCATGGAGCTCTGAGACCCTTCTAGCTGAAGTAATGGCTACCAGAAAGAGAGTCTTCCAGGATAGCAATTTCATTGAACAGGAAGCTGCAGGTTCAAAAGGGGGAAGAATCAAAGATGTGAGAACTAAATTAAGGTCCCAAGAAGGAGGAGGATTTCTTATAGGAGGTCTAAGAAGAAAAACTCCCTTCAAGAAAGCTTTGCAAAGCTTGTGAGACATGATGGCAGAACCTGAGATGCCCACATGAAAGTTAGATATAGCTGCCAATTGAACTTTCAGAGTAGAAGGAGATGAACCTGCATGGAAAAGTTCAGCTAGAAAATCAAGGACTATTTGGATGGGAGCAGTGAAAGGATCTATGTCCCTTCCTTGAGCCCAATAGGCGAAACGTTTCCACTTACTAAGATAAATCTTCCGAGTGGAAGATTTATGGGAAGCTATCAAAATATCTCGAACAGAGTGAGATATTTGTGGAAGCCTGGCTAAGGTTGGAACTGCAGGAACCAAGCAGTGAGGTTCAGAGAGGGGAGGGAGCGATGTAACTGACCCGACTGATGGATCAAAAGATCTGGAACTAGGTCCAGATGCCAGGGTTGCTCCAACAGAAATTGATGTAGAAAGGGGAACCAAACCTGTCGAGGCCAGTAAGGAGCAATGAGGATCAATGAGGCCTTCTGAATGATAGCTTTCTGTACCACTTGAGAGATTAGTGGGAAGGGAGGGAATGCATACAGAAGTCCCCGGGGCCAAACTTGGACTAGAGCATCTCTGCTGGGCTGGCCTGGTAAGGGGAAGAGGGTGAAATAATCTTTGCACTTGCTGTTTTGGGGAGTAGCAAAAAGGTCGCAGCAAGGCTGACCCCACTTGAGAAAAATTTTCTCCAAGATAGAATCTTTCAGAGACCACTCGTGAGGCATGAGGATAGCTCTGCTCAACTTGTCCGCGATAAGATTGGACTTCCCGGGGATGTGCGTTGCTATCAGAAACCGCTGAGAAGAAATCACCCATTGCCACAGTCTGAGTGCTTCTCGACATAGGGGGTAGGACCTGGTTCCGCCTTGTTTGTTGATATACCACACTACAGACATGTTGTCCGTCTGAATTGCTATCGTTCCCAAGGGAAGAGAGTCTTGAAGGGCTTGCAATGCTAGAAGCACTGCTCTCATCTCTAGAACATTTATATGCAAGTGGCATTCGTCTGGTTGCCATATGCCCTGGACTGTCCTGCCCTGATAATGCCCCCCCCCACCCAATCAGGGAGGCGTCCTTTGTCAGAGTAGCAACCGGAGGGGGAGGGACAAATGGTCTTCCTAGGAAGAGCTGGGGGGAAGAAATCCACCAAAGAAGATGATTCCTGCATGCCTGCGTAATCACAATGGTGTGGGACATCGGAAGTTGTTGATACGACCATTGTGTGAAGAGCATCCATTGAAGGATTCTCATGTGAAATCTGGCTAATAGAAGTAGAGGGATAGCAGCCGCCATAATCCCCAGTACTTTTAGAACTAATCTGACTTTGACTCTGTTGCTGTGGAAAAGGAGGGAGACCAGTTTGTGTATGTCTGCTATTCTTTGGTCTGTGAGTCTCGCAGACATGTTGACTGTGTCTAGATTTGCGCCTATGAAGGTAATAGCACGACAAGGCGACAAAACAGACTTTTCGCAATTTATTGAGATACCTAACTTTTGAAAAATGCGAAAGGTGTAGTCTCTGGCAAGTAGAAGAAGATGCTTGGTGGGAGCTGTGAGGAGCCAGTCGTCTAAGTATGGAAACACCTGGAATCCTTGACGTCTCAGATGAGAAGCTACCACTGCCATGCATTTGGTAAACACCCGGGGGGCAGTGGTGAGTCCAAAGGGCAGGGCTCTGAATTGAAAGTGACTGGTTCCCAGCCTGAAGCGGAGGAATCTCCTGGAGCGCCTGTTCATTTTTATATGATAGTACGCATCCTGGAGGTCTATAGAGCACATCCAGTTTTCCTTTCCCAATAGGGGTAGGATGGATTGTAGCGTGACCATCCGAAATCTTGTTTTCTTTACAGACTTGTTCAAGATACTGAGATCCAAAATGGGTCTCCGGTCCCCTGTTTTCTTTGGAACCAAAAAGAACTTGGAGTAGATTCCGGATCCTTGCTGGTCTGCTGGCACTGGCTGAATGGCTCTTTTTGCAAGCAACTTTGATATTTCCAACGCTGCTTGATCCCTTTGAGTGGGTGGAACATCTGGAAGAGATTTTTCTGATTGATTTGGAATGCGAAAGAACGGAATGGAATAGCCTCCGGAAATGATGGACTGTACCCACTTGTCTTGAGTTAGGGATCGCCAGGCTTCTGGGAACAGTGATAATCTTCCCCCGACTGCCTCCGAAGGTGGACAGTCGGGCAACACCTCAGGGATGCTGGAAGGGCTTATCGGAAAAGGTTTCTCGATTGCCCTGGTTCTGCGGACCCCCCCTGCCTCTAGGGCGACGTCTACCATTATTGTTCCCCACTCTGCCTCTAGAGGGGAACCGACTCTGTGCGTCAGGCAACGTCTCTTGAGATTGTTTGCGGAACCACATTTTTCCACTTTTCTGGCCTTTGGGGTAAGGTCTAGAAGGAGTAGAAAAACGGACTCCGACGGCAGAAAGAGTTTTGCCATCTGTCTCGCACCTTGTCAAGGTTTCTTTCACTTGAGGACCAAAAAGGGACGATCCATCAAACGGGGAATTAGTGAAAGACATTTTAAAGGGGTCCGCAAAATTGCACAGCCGCATCCAGGCATGACGGCGTAAGGCCACACCTGTCCCTGCGGCTCTGCTCGCTCCATCAGCCGCATATGAAAGAAGGCGCATGGAGGAGTTAGCTATAGAATTTAGGGTAGCCAGCTGAGTGTTCATCTTATCCTGAAAACCCGCAGCTGTAGGATCCTTTAACATCTCACTCGCTTCCTTGATCAAGTCTCTTTGAAGACGAGTGAAATGACAGAGGTAGTTCAGCGAACGCGTGGTAAAGGTCGCTGATGAAAACATCCGCTTCCCGTACCTGTCCATAGACCTAGATTCCTTGTTAGGAGGATGGACAGGCACCGAAGGATCAGCTAGCTCCTTCTTAGTGGCGGCAGCTACCACCATAGCATCCACAGAAACTCCCTTAGTCAGAAACAGCTTATCTGCTGGTGCTGTGATAAACTTTGAAGGTCTCCTGGGGGTAGGGTCCACAGAGTCAGGAGCCGTCCAAGCCTTTCTAGCTACCACCTGCATGAGGGGGTCAAAGGGGGGAGACACCCAGGAGGTGGAAGGGCGAGAGCCAAACGCCTCAAGATACACAGATTCATCCTCCGAAGGGTTAAGGGTTGGCCAATTTCCCCTCTGTTTCAGGATCTCTAGGATGTCTGCAAAGGAGACATCTTCAGAAGGGGAACGGGGGGAACCCTCGGAATCCTCTAAATCCGTGTCAGAGGTGACAGACTCAGGTGAGTCTATGTGCTTCCTCTTGCACTTTCTCTTCCTAGGGGGCTCCCCTGCCAATTCAGGAGAGGCCTCGGAAGAGGATGAGATCCCCACAGGGGATTCTTGAGGAGCTGGCTCTCTGCGGTCTGGGATGAGGGAGTGAGTAGACATAACCTGAGGCACCGAAGAGGGAGGGACGGACGGAGCCAACTGAGGAGTTGAACCAGGTTCCAACACACCTCCGCATGACCTCGAATGCACCCCTGTCAGGCAGAGCCAGAGGTCCCCGCTCCGAAAAGCTGAAAACCTCCCTCGGCACCGACAGCGATGGCTCCGAGGCCGATGTCAGAGCCGAACTCACCAGCGCCGAAGCGCCGAGAGGGAGAGCGGGGTCGGACAAGGGTCCGATGCCACTCACACCCTCGGAGCCGACGAGGGAAGTCTGGCGCCGAGATTCTTCCAAGGAAGAAATCGGAGCCGACAACGGAACCGAAGACAATTGTATCGGTTCCGACGCTACCACAGTCTCGGTTCCGAAACGCCCCAGCTCTGAGCTCAAAGGAGTCGGAGGAGGAACATTTTGAGGGATAGGGTTAAGCATCGACTGATGAGTCGGGCTCTGAAGCATTTGGGCCAGTGCCTCGGACTTAAGAAGTCGACTCACTACCCTCTGAAGGTCATGATCAGAAAGCCTCGATGACCTAGAGGAGTGAGATCTATGGCTCCGTTCAGACAGCAAGGGAGATGCTGGAGCCAAATGAACGGAGCCAAGGGACAGTGACCTGGACCTCTTTCTAGATGTCGGTTCCGATGGTCTGATCGGAGCCGACTCAGATAATTCCAATGCCTCGGCTCCAGCCGGAGCCGAGGGAACCACAGAAGTAGCAGTTCGAGTCTCATCGGCTCCAGCCGGAGCCGATGTTGTAGTAGACTTCGATGTCTTAGACGTCGAAGACCTAGGAGCCTTAGAGGGTTTACCTGAAGAAGCAGTCAGGGGACCCTCAGGCTTAAGCAAGCCCCTTAAAATGAGCTTGTTCTTTCTTTCCTGCAGGACTCTAGGGCATACAGCACAAGAGTCCTGCAGGTGTAAAGGTCCCAGGCAGTACACACAAGAAGTGTGACCGTCTGTCAGAGACATTTTCTGACAGCACGAGTCACACTTCTTGAAGCCTGAGACCTTCGAATCCTTGGACATATCAAGGAACAAGTGTAACCACACACAAACACAAACACACCGATTACACTATACACTAAAACAGAAAACTTAAACTAAATAAATTAGCTATTTAGTATTATAAATACCCTACAGAAAAACACACACACTCCAAGGGGATGGGAGGGCCCGAAGGCCTAAGGGAAGAACATATAAGTTCTTGAGGTAAAAAAAGGTTAAGAACTAGAAGAAAGGGATAAAAAAACCTTTAAGGTAAGGGAAAACTGTATGGAAAACTAATTTAAAGGGTTTTTAATCAACTTTTTAAACTATTTCCTACACTAACCTGAAGCCGGTGAAGCAACGCATCTCGATAGCTGTAGCGGCAAACGAGATCTGAGGTAATACCGCCTAGCATTGTGGGATATATGGGGAGCCTTGAGCCGGTGGAACCAACTCTCGAGCTTTTAGAGTGGCCGAGTCGGAGCCGAGGTCGGCTTCGAACCCATCCAGCAAGAATGAAGGCGAGATGGACAACTTAACATCTGATGTTTGTGCTTATGCACTTAACAGCTACACGAAGCACTGGCCTTCGCGCACACTGTTGCACGTGGTTCTCAAAACAGGATACCATCTATGGATGCTGTAGTCATACTGTTTTGGAACCAACTTTTCCCCAAGCCTACTCAAACACAATCTAGACCAATGTATGGGAAAATGCAAATTCACCCCTTACTTGTTGCCTGTGGTCCTTATGGACAGAGGCAGTTTGTATATGGCCCAAGTCACAGGCATACACAAAAGTCATTCTAGCCTATGGGCATTGATAATTGGGAAATCTGGGGCATGAACAGCTAGGCTGAAAAAGGCTTTAGTGTCATTAGCCTACTGACCTCCTATGATCCTACTGACAGAGTTCAACACTCATGTTGAGAATGATGGGGATTGGTAGTGCGGGGGTAAATGTAAAGAGTAGCTTGCCTGATCTCAACTCAAGAAGTGAACTGATTCTGGACTTCCATGGCAGTCATGGACTGTAACAAACAGTGTTCAAATGGAGGGAAGTTCTTAAGTGTACTTAGCTTGTGCTAAAGGTCAGTGATCAACTATGAAGTAGTTATCAGACCTGAGGCTGCATGTTCTGGACACACTGGTCATCAGAGGTGCTGGATTATCATCTGATCACCATTTGATGAAGCTAGCCTGAAAATATCTAGCTGGGGTTTGTATGGTAGATTTCAGCTTCTAAAAGCCCAAGTGTGAAAGGAGTTTAGCAAGGGCATAAAGAATGTCATTTGATGGTCTCCAAAAAGGTTCTGGAAAACCATCCATTGAATCAGGATGGGAAGGTGGAATACTACCCAGGATATTAACAACTGTAGAGAAACAATGACCGAGTAGTGGCACCACTGAAGGTTGGAAGGAACATACTGAATTCCTGAATCCAATGGATATGTTCTTTCTGAGGAAACCATGTCAGAAGCAGATGGTTGGAACTGGAACCATTTTAATAAATGAAGTCACTATGGCATTTAAACAGTTCCACTGTGACAAGACTACTGTAATGGATAAGAACAACCCAGAAAAGCTGAAGGCACTGGATGCTATTGGACTGTAGTATATCCAGACTGTCAAACTAAAGCAAGTGTCTTCATTTTCACAAAGGGGGCTAGAAAGGTGTGTTGCAGTTCAGCTTCCCTAAGAAAGAGTACCAGGCTTAACTGAAAGTCATGTTAGGATACTGGAAAAAAGACTATCCTACACTTATGCCTCTGATTCAAAAGGAGCAATGTGAATACTATTGTGGGGGCATGAGAACGTGATAAACTCTTTGTCCTTGTACAAATACTGGAGAGGTCATGACAGTTCACCCATATGGTTTAAGTTTTGTGGACTTGGAAAAGGAATGGAGCCATGTACCCCAGTATGTCTTGTGTAAGGTGTTACAACTGTAATGAGTTCCAGGCCTACTGTTGCATGCCATATGATCCATGTATACGAGTAGTGAATTATATTCATATTTTCAATATTAAATCAAATACATTAACAGCACACACAGGACATTGCCAAAGGTGCGTCTCAACTTCCCTCTTGTTTGTGATTTTCATGGACAGGACACCAAGGCACAGCAAAGGTCTGGACGGCATCCAGTCTGGGAAAATGAAATTTGCATCTTTGCTACTTGCAGAAATGTAGTCCTGTTGGCCTTAACGGACTGTGCAGTACAGCACTTCACTACTGAGCATGAAGCTGTCGGACAGAAAATTAGCGCCTCCAAATCAGAGGCCATGGTTGTCTCCTGAAAAAAGTGGAATGCTCTCTGTGGGTAAGGGAGAGTAGATGCCTTGGGTAGAAGATTTCAAGTATCATGCTGTGCAAAAATGACAGCAGAGGAGATGAGAGTTCCCAGTAATGAGTTAAATGGTGGTAGCACTGCAAGAATTATGCAGGATGGTTTGGTAAAATAAGAACCTAAGCTTAGGAAAAGCTCCAGTTTACTTAATGGCCAATTTATGGCTCCTTCCTCACCTACAGTTATGAGCTTTGAGTTGTCAGTGAAAGGACGAAATCACACAAACAGCAGCAAAAATGACATTCTTTCACAAAAAAGCTGGATGTTTTTTGTTAATAGCCCTATCAGTTTAAAACTCTAAAACCTTACAAGGACAGCAACTAATTACTGTGAAAACCACTGGATTTAGAGTTTCAAGCTACACAGCTGCTACAACAGTTTAGCTACTCGAACCATGATTTCTGTAACTAATAACAGATATTCTAAGCATCATGCTACTGTATTTGACCAGTGCTATCCTGAACATTGCACATCAACTACAATTCACCTTACAAGTAAGAAACATAATCTTACTATAGAAATCAAAACATCTGACAAACATTAAGGCGCTTAAATTTGAAGAGCAAGGAAATGATACAAATTCACCAAAGCATGCTGTAACTCCAGCTAGGTGGTCTAAACTATATGCTTGTACACCTCGGGTTGGCAAAGCTATAGAAAAGAAATCAATGTTAAGTTTCAGCAGGGAAAGAGGTGCAGGCAACTGCTCAGGAACTCCTTGTGTTTGGGAAGATCATCACAAGCTACCATTTAGCACTGCCTATTTCATGTACTTGAGATGCACAGCACTGCGACACACAGAGACTAAACCTAAGATAGACAAACTACTTCTAAGCCAGTGATGACAACATGGCTGTTGCAGAGGGTTTCTTATTCAGAATGTCTGACACACTGTGATGTCCTTCCGGTTTTACACAGTATGAGCTATGAATCTACAGTATTAATCCAGTTTCCTGTCTATGTGAAGAATCCTTGAAGTACAGCACATCTGCAGTTTAACAGGTAGTGGGTCCATCATTTCGCTCCCACTCTGGTGAAATGTTGCAGAGGATCATACACAAAAACAAGCCTGGAACAAAAAAAAAAAAAATCTTCACAATATATACAACTGCTGCCCCCTCCCACTCATTACCATGTTGCTACTGGTTGCAGATGCTTGCTCCCAGGGAGCTGGAACGAAATATGGGGCCTTTGGCCATCAGTATGAAAACCATGAAGTGACAGACAAAATACAGGTGTTACAATGGAGGAGGAAATTTAGCAAAATGTACAGTAAATAAAAATGTAAACTACTACTTGAACAAGAGACTGTTTTTGGTTAATAAAACAACTCCCACATGGCCAAGTGAAGCGATACACAGAAGAATAAATAACCTTTAGACAGTACATTCAATTACATTCACTTAAAAAGTTATTAGCAAATTGTATTGCACACTTACTGTCTGCAATACAACTAAGCATGCCTCCCAGACTATTTATTCAAAATGTGTGAGAAGTCAGCAAAATCTGATGTGTCATCAGATTAAGGATGGTATATTCAAAAAGCATAATTGACCTTGTATTATTAAAGTTTCTGCAAACTGAAAAAGAATCAAACACTTTGATGTAGTGCTTTTTAGATGCCCAAAAGAGACATGGAATATTGCTTCCTTTCTACAGTGCAGAGGGTTTTGAGCACTAAGACTGAAATTTCAATGGGGAAAAATAAAGAATGCAGTTAAAAAGACCCTCTCTACTTCCAAGTTGACCACCAGTGACACCTCAATAAATGAAGTTAAAAATTCATGATGTTTAATGAAACTGTTAAAAGAGTTCATGAAGTACTACTCAAATATTATCAAGCATGCTGCTGTCAGAAATTAAACTGGTCTATTAAAAGAAAGGCAAGTGTCTACTTAAAGCATTTTCTGTCAGGTCTTTCTACAGTACAACTGGTATCTTTTAAATACTTGGGATTTACAGTTGGTGTCCATTTCTCAACATCCTTAACTATTACATGAGCTTTTCAGGCATAATTTAAACAACCACCTTAAACAGTTTTTAAATGTTAGTCCGTTTACCATCAAGCCCTCCTCCTCCCCCACAGGCCTCAAAGCCATGTGCTCTCACAGGTAGGGAGCCCTACCTCCATCTGAGCGACAGATGACCAGAACAGGCAATCCCTTACACAGCCATAAAGCAGTCTGTGCCCTAACAATGCCCTATCTTTCTGTTTGGCTGCACTGGGAGGGCATCCTTGCTCCTATAGCTGGAGGTTCTGTCTACACCCCCAATAGACTGGAGCCATCCATGTTCAAGAATGGGCTCTAACTTACCCAGGCTGGGGATCTATTGGTGCCATTCCCCCCTTGCAGCCCTCCATCTGTGGAAGCATCAGCTTGAGAAGAGTTAATGTTATGGCACCAGTCCACACCATGATATACGACTTAAGCACTCACATTACTTTGGGTACCTCCTACGCCCTCCCAAGAGGCATGCACATTACCAAACATATGTCCTAAAGGTAACAATTGCACGTGAGAGCTCCAGACCCATGTCCTCGCTTTAACTGCCCTTACTGTCATAGGTTCACAGGAGATTACTAGGTTAACGGCTCAAGAGCCTTTACAAGCCTAGCCAATATTACCCTTTTTACCCAGTATATGGCCCGTAGGAGCAGAAGAATGCCATGCATTTGTGCCTACGCTTGTGTATTTTACAGATTGCCCCTGTCCTCAAGGGACATAGGTGCCACCCCAGGTGTGAATTTATCATTTCCCATCCATCAGTTTAGCCTTGAAGACAGCCAGAGAAGGATCCTGCTTAAAGTGAATAGGAAGCCTATTCCAAAGAAGGGGTAATCCTTGAGACATGCATATGTCTCTCCAGCATGCTCTGTTTGGTTCACTGACTAAGTTTAGATCCCTAGAATGGGTGACCCTTGTGCTGTTTGTCTTGCAGATATGTTGCAGCTCCACCAAGTCTGGATTTGTGAGTGCCTTGTAAGTCAGGCATAAGTCACCCCTTAATAGTCGATAGGAGACAGAGTAAAGGGAAAGGGCTGCTAACTGGCCTCTTGCTGGAACTCTGAAAAAACACTAACCATGTCTCCTGTCCTTGCGTCAACTGGTGTCCCAGGGATGTATGCCCAGTTTTGTGAGTTTACTTATAATACCGGAGTGGGGAGCTGTGTCAAATGCCTAGGCAGGTTGAGTTAGGCGGTATGTACTGTTTTGCCCTCATACATGGCCACAGTGAATTTTTCAATGTTGTCCACTAGATTTAGTAAGCATGAACTGCCCTTGACAAAGCTGACTGGGTCAGGTCCAGTGTTTACAAGTTCAGGTCCATGATTATTCTTTCTGTGGCCTTACAAATAAAGACTAGTCAAGCTTATGGGTCTGTAATTTCCTGGGTGAGCTGATGGTCCTCCCTTATACAGACAGGAACAAAGCCAGTCCAGTGGCTGTGGTTAAATAGAGATTGGATTGGGCCTGATTTAAGCTGTTTAAGAGGCAACCTGGTTTACTGTGGAGCCCCACGTAAGCCATGTTTTTAGCTTTAAAGAGTGCAGTGACAACCTTTTCACTGGTGGTAACTGGCAAAGGAATGGTGGAGGGTATTTCTTGGGAAAGAACAGTGATGAGGAAGTGAAATATGTGCCTCTTTTATCAGCCAGCAGATTTGCTGCATCTCCTGACTGAGTACAGGAGATGTCATCTATAATTACGCACATTGCTGTGTGTTGCCCTTAAGATTGCAGACATAACTGAAAAAATGTATTATGGTTATCCTTAGCTTTGGAGGCCATTTTTCTACCTCAAAGTCTGCTTTCAGAGACTTGACTAGTTATCTGATTTATTTATTTATACTGATGGGTTTATTGCTGTTGTCCAAATTCCTTCTTAATTCTTAACAGGATTTTCTTTCATTTGTTGTACAACCTATTAAGACCAGGAAGCCACAAGGGTGGCTTGTTTTTGAGGAATGACTTGGGCTTATTTTGGTTTGCTACTGCCAATTATATGTATTTATGTGGTTGTACAGGGCTTCTGTGTACTGCTTTGCAGAGACTTTTTTTCTGGAATGGGAGAGCTTAGAATTGAGCTATGTCATCACTTCATAGGAGGTAGTTTGCCTTATAAAAGTTTTTAAAGATTCTGGGGTTCATTGGGGGTTTTTAGTTTTACCTTAATTTCCAGGGAGACTGTTTTATGATCTGATCTTAGCAGTGAGGATATCAGACATGGGGGCTGCAGCACTCACCCATATTTGTCAGTACCAGATCTAGGATATTCGTTCCCCTTGTGGGAGTGCAAACCAGCTCCTCCAGGGTACTTGAATTCACAATGTACAGAAATCTTTGGGCCTGTACATTAGTGGTCATGTATGCCTCTCAGTTAATGGAGAAGTAGTTAAAAATCACCATTGAGTATGGTACTGGGCTGAACGGTGAGTGATTCAAGGAACTCTAGGTATGATGTGTGGGTTATAGTTAGCTGGACATGTAGTAAAACCAAGGATGTCGTATTGTTTGACCAGCCTCAAGGTGAGCTTGTCTTTTATGTAGATAGATAGATACACCTCTGACTTTTACTGTTTCACGTTCAGTAGGTGAATGGAATGTATGATAGGCATTACAGCCATGCAATGCTGGAGTGTTTTCCGTGGATTTAAACCATGTTTCAGTAACTGCATAGATGTTAGCATTGTCCACGGTGAGGAGAGCTTCTAGGGACTGCAGTTTCTTATTGAGACTCTTAGCACTGAGAAGCATCATTTAGCTTGTCCTGAGTAGCTTTTGTTATGTTGGAAGAGTTTGTCTGTTTGGCAGTGCCTAACAAAGGCAATATAGGGCTGGATGTCAGTCAATAACCAAAAGCCTAGAGGTGACTGGTAGAGACCATCCCTGGAAAACAAGAGTGGCCTGTTGACCAAGTCCTCCCAGGTTGACAAATATTGGCCTCTTTGGAATGACACCAGTAGGTAAGCTAATTGTTAAAGTCAATAATTTTCTGTTTGTATTGTGGCATAATCCTTGGAGATGATAAAACGTGTGTCACAGACAGGTACAAGCCTAACACTGAGCAGCATTCAGGGAGTTCAATCATGTCTCTCTTCATATAGTTCAAGGAGGTACATCTCAGGCCATTTACGCTCACATGGACTATGACTGAATCATACTGGTACTTGGGGATAAGTGACCTGAGTGCTTGCATGATCTGCTGTATCCTGGCTCCTGACAGATAACTTACTGTAACCTTCTCTTTATCCAGACTTGTAATGGAGGCATTGGTGTGCCTCACGATAGAGTCACCAAATACTAGAATGTTGGGTTGTGAAATGTTTTGCTCTTTGGAGTTGGTAGTTGAGACACAATGAGATGTGGCTTTATGTGGTGTGCTGATAAGTGTCTTATTTTTGTGCATGCGGAGTTTCTGAGGATAGCACCTGAAAAGCCTCTGAGGTTTGGATAGGATACATGTAAGCACTCCCGCATATGCATGTCTATGTGTACATTCGTTCCTTAGTGGGTGCAGTAAGTGGTGTGTTTGAGTTACTGACAACCTGTTTGTTGTATTTTGTTTCTTTATGTGAGATTCTCGTTTCCAGTGAATGTGTAACTACATCTCTCACATAATGTGTCTGTTGGAGAACTGGTTGTCAGTGTACATGAATCAATTGCTACACTGCATCAGGATGCTTATGTCCACCAAGATAGAAACAGATGGTAGGAAAATGCTCATCCATGATTGCAGGCCTTAATGCATGTGCAAGGGCAGGACTGTAAGGGGTTTATAACCACACAAGGGAGTGGTGCTTACTTGATGTAATCTGCAGCTAACCTAGACAGCAATGCTAACATGTGCCCAAATTAGATGCTCTCTGAGCAGTGATAGTCCTGGGTGATATAATAAAGTAATGCAGACCTAAACAGTCCTAAATGAATGTGTTAAGTGCTGCTCACCACTCTAACTAGCTGCCTCGTGAGTACCGCAAGAATGTGAGAAAGTTCTGAGGTGTTTTTTTTTTACAGGGAAATCTAAAGTACAGAGGATTGCATATATACAAGACACTAGTGAACCTCACTGTGTGAAGAGCAGCCTTGCGTAAATGCGAGGCTTATACATACACAGAAAAAAGCAAGTTGTAATCTAAGCCCACAGTCCAATCAGGTAAGCCCACAATGAGCTTTCCGCCCTCAATTCCTAGCTGAGATGGGTGAAATCAGCCCTCTCCTGCCACAAAAATACCAACTTTGACCCTCTTAATACAAGCTTTAGGAGTTTACTGTAGCTAGTGTACAGATTTACTCCTGCTTGCACAGGACTGATTAATCCACTGAGAATCCAATACTCCCTTCCTCCCAGGACGAGAAAGTCTCAAGCTGCCCAACTCCCCATTCTCCCTCATCCATCTCATCCAGTACCCAAGCGGCCACTAGTTGAACTAAGGTAATCTGGGTCATAGTCAGGGCTTTATCCCTCTGTACCAGACGACCACCGAGTGGCTGAAATAACAGTGTGTATTAAAGTATTTACTTATTGTTTAGAACTGTTTGCTTTCTAACTAGTTTTAGATTTCAACTAGTAATATGATGCTACATGCTGAGAGCTGACTATATTCAGTTATGACTTTAAATTGCTGTGATTATCTATGTTAGACTAAATAGTTCCATTTGAATCAGCCCACTTATCTGGCATTATTTTAAAGCACATACACCATACAAGTAGTCTTTTCTTAAGATGGGCAGCTACAGTATCCAAAATCTGTATTTTCAAACTCAAATACAAATGACTGGTATAGTCAGGACCAGCACAATTTGGCTTTATATCCTACAGCCAAACTTACTGTACACAGTTCCTGCAAAAGACCATGCTCATAAGTGCAGTTACTCAAGGTGCATTAACTTCCTTTCTATTTCGTTTGTACTGTATTTCCAACTCCAGCAAAAATGAAGTATTAAAATGGTAAACCATTTACATGGCGCAATCATTATGATGAGCAGTCTATTACACTTCATCAGAAGAAATAAAATAAACCCAATATGCAAGAAGTCACAACAGTCTACATGACCTAGTACAATATAAAGCCTGATGCTATTGACAGTGGTCTCTCTTTTGGCTTATCCCGGTTAGGGGTCGCCACAGCAGAACTCCGGTCCGCTAATGTTTGGTAGTGGATTTTTACATGCCGAGTTACCAGCCCTGATGCACAACCTTCAACGAAGGCATGCCCATTCACGCATGCCTCCACACAGAAGATGCTCTAGCTGAGAATCGAATGGGACAACGTCTTACTGTGAGGTGACAACGCTACTGCAGCACCACTACCGAGGGTATTGACAGTGGTAAGATTCATAAAAATGTAAAAGACTGCATAATCATGCTCAGAACTAAGAGAAAGGAGAATAATAAGCTTGTAAAAAGTATATGATTCACAGAAGTGTTGCATGTTTTGTTTGTAGAATTACTAAGTTGTCAGTTTGGCAATAAGCAGTGGAAGAATGTAAATCAAGGAGTCATAAAAGCTGCATTTGACGCCCAAACACTGTTAATGCTTGCATCAATTACTCTACTAGAATACAGTGCACTCAAAATACTTTTGTGTGTTCAACTAAAAGAATGTGGAGCAGGATTGTGGCAAACTTAGAAATTCCAAAAAAAAAAAAGACATCCCTCACCCACTATGTTACTGGATAAACACCTCACTGACTACTACCGGAGAGATAAATTAAAAGAACAAACTGGTATACCAAGACACTTCTCCTTGTGGTTTTGTCAGTTTGTCTTAAACTGCAAATTCCACTTCAGGATTCCATCCTGATGTGCCTTTCCCCACTCCCACACTTGCTCAATAGGCTTAATGTTCCTCCTTATATCCAGGATCTCCAGCTCTAATGCATCTGAGGAAAAATCTAGCTAAAACTGGATTGGGTGTTCGTGATTTCAAACCTGTACATATAACTGGTGGAGAAAATCAAGTATCACTTTCCTGGCCAATGATTCCAGGCAGATTTTATTTACTTGTAATTTATTAAGTGGGTGATCCTATACAGCCACATCGTTCCCTATTACATCAGCAAACGCCGTTTCATCGACCATTTTAAATCACAACCATGAAATCCCGAACACACGGAACAGCGTTTTTTTTCCCAGGGGAAAAAAAAAATCACTGGGCTGGTTTTGGGACTTCGCCATTTCCTCTACTGTGGTGCGATGTCAGAGTTGGCATATTTAAGTAGGGGTGTGTGTGTGGTGGGCACAGCCACCCACATTGGGGGGAGGGGGCAAAACCCCCACTTTATTTTGTGTGTTTTTTTTTTTTTTTTTTAACGGAGCAGCGATTTTTTTTCCCCTGGGGGAATAAAATCGCATTTCTGTGTGTTCAGCATTTTGCCGTTTTGGTTTTTATGGGTCGATTATACAGCGTTCACTATTCTAAGCATTCACTGTTATAATATAGACCCCAGCCACATGCAACTTTGCAGGAGTGACCCGAGGAATACAGAAGCTGTACAAAAATTAACAATACTACATAAAACAGTCCAATCAAGTGCAAGAATAAACAGGAAATGCAAAAAAGAAAACTAATATCACAGTTTAAAATAAACTTATGTGACAGTAACAAATCATACATGTAACAAATACAACTTTAGTAAGATGCCCATCTACTAAAAAATGTGGACAATGAAAAAGGATTGGACTTGCAAAAGAAGAGGGGTTGAGAAAGAAAGTACAGTTGTGTACACTTACCATAAATGTAGATAGAGTGTATTCACTGTTGCAGTCAGTAAATGTGGGTTATATGCCTGCAGGTAGTCCTCAGCCAGCCTGATTATTAAGGGTCCTGTGTCAGATGCTGTCTCTTCTTAATGATGTCAGGTAGTTAGGGGTATGAAGCATGCAGCCGATGCTATCACATCAGTTTTTCTTGCCCCAGATGTCAGGTGCCCCCATAATGGGAAGCAATTGTATACAAGGTTACACCTCCAACAAAAAGCAAATACACCAGAAAGCTTAAATACAGTAAACAAGAAGAAAGGTATAGCCAATAGAAGTCAGGGGCTGGAGGGAGGGTAACCAGGACTGCAACAGTAAATACACTCGAACATTACATTTATGGCAAGTGTACAGAACTGTACTATGTTCTTCGTGTTTCACTGTTGCAGTCATTACATTTGTGTAGATTCCCAAAGCTAAGAAAGGGAGGAGGCAGTTAGAGAGCATTAGGACCAGCTATTAAGCCCTACAAGACTGCAGTGGCAAAACCAGCTCTGGATTTAGAAAAAATACACACATGGTAATGCTTGGTGAAGGTATGTACAGAGCTCCAGGTAGCAGCTTCTAGGATGTCCCTGGTAGGAACACCTCTGAGAAAGGCCGCTATAGCAGATGCAGCCCTGGTGGAATGTGATCTTATCCCCTGTGGGGTAGGTTTTCCATGGTGCTTATAGCAGAATTGAATGCAATGGCCTATCCACTTAGAATTGGTTTGCTTTGAAATGGCCTTCCCCTCTGCTCCTGTAGCAAAGGCGACTAGCAGCTGTTCAGTTTTCCTGATAGGCTTAGTCCTGTCCAAATAAAATCTAAGTTGTCTGTGCACTTCCAAAGAGTGCAGTATTCAATCTCCTTTGTTCTGTGGATTAGAAAAGGTGGTTGGCAAATGAAAGGACTGATTAAGGGCCACACTGGATACCACCTTGGGCATAAAGGAAGGACTGGTCCTGAGGGACACCATGTCTGCATGGAAGATGATGAAGGGCTCCACTGCCATGAGGGCCTGTAATTCCGACACTCTTCTTGCTGAAGTGATGGCTAGAAGGAAGGCTGTTTTCCAAGAAAGGAATTTCAACTCTACAGTTGCAGCTGGGCTCAAAAGGAGGTAAAGTGAGCTTTTCCAAAACCAAGTTTAGGTCCCAGGCTGGAGTAGGGGCTCTCCTGGGAGGTCTTAAATTTTTAGCCCCTCTGAGGAATTGCTTCAGCAGGGGGTGAGAGAAGAGGTGTGGCTCAGTACTGTAATGTGCTGAAATGGCTGAGGCATGACGTTTAATAGATGAGAAGAAAAGGCCCTTGTGGAGCATCTCTGTTAAGTATTGAAGAATATGCGGTAAGCAGGGCACTGTTGTGCCCATCCCCTGAGTCTGGCTCCAGGACCAGTATCTTTTCCACTTTTCAGCATAGGATTTTCTAGTACTAGGCCTCCTTGCTTCCAGAATGACATCCAGCACTTGCTTACTGAGGGAGGGCATTGGAGAGCTCAGATAATTAGCCAGGTTGTAAGGTTCAAGGTTTGATGCTGAGGGTGCAGAATCTGGCCCTCCTGCTGGGACAGCAGGGAAGGGATCTGAGGTAGGTGCCATGGTTCCAGCAGTGACATAATGCACAAGAGAGGGTATCAGTGTTGGCATGGTCAGTCTGGTGCAATGGAAATTGTCCTTGGCTTGTCCTGTTTGATCTTTTGCAGAACGTTCAAGAGGAGAGGCAGAGGGGGAAAGACATAAACGGAGAGGCTTTCCCAGGTGAAGGACAGGGCATCCACTTTCCAAGCTTGTTTGTGGGGAGTCCTTGTGCAGAATTTGTCCAACTGGTAGTTCTGAGGGGAGGCAAACAGGTCTATCTCTGGGCTCCCCCAATTGTTTCTCAAAATGTTGAATATCTTTGGTTCCAGTTTCCACTCATGTGGGTCCATGAGATTTCTGCGTAGGTCATCTGCCAGTGAATTTAGCTTGCCTGGCAGGTATTGAGCTTGTAGGTGCACTTGGTAGCACAAGGTTTTGTTCCACAGAGCCATGGCTAGTCTTCAAAGAGGGTAAAAGTGGGTTCCCCCTGCTTGTTTTTATACCACATAACAGTGATGTTGTCTGTCTTTACCAATAACTGCCTGGAAGAATGTGGTCCTTGAAGACAGTCAGAGAATTCTGTACAGCTAACATTTCTTTTTGACTGATATGCAGGTGCATTTGACTCGGGTTCCATTTGTCCTGAATGCAGTGCCCTGCCAAGTGAGCCCCCCATGCAGAGTCTGATGTGTCTGTTAGGGTATGGGCGGCAGGGGGTAGAGTGAATGGCAGTCCCTTGTTGTGGTAGCAGGCCTCTGCCCATCAAAGGAAATCTGTCTTTATACAAGGAATGATAGGGATCATGGATTCCAGGTCCTGAGAATGTTGACACTATAGGCTTTTTAGACACTACTGTAGTGTCCTCATAAGCAGTCTTGCATATGGAATTAGTAGGATGCAATAGGCCATGAACCCCAGGGCTTGCAGTATTTTCCTTGCAGACAGCTGGGTCTTTGTGGCCAGTATTTTGAAGTAGGCTGTCAAACTTGTTTCTCTAGCGTGAGGTAGGCCATCTGGGAAGTTGTATTCAAGCTCGCTCCCAGGAGTATAATTTGTTGGCAGGGTACTAGGTAAGATTTCTTTTCGTTTATGGTGTACCCCAGTGAAGTTAGCAGTTTCTTTACAAATGCCAAATGATTTAATAGTATGTCCTGGCTTTCTGCCTGAATTAGACAATCATCCAGGTATGGGTATATTTGAGTATTTCTTTGCCTGTAGAATGCAATGACTGGAGCTAGGCACTTTGTGATACCCTGGGCGCAGTAGATAAGCCAAAGGGCAGTGCAGAGAACTGATAGTACATATAGCCTGCTCTGAAGCGTAGGTATTTTCTGCAAGATTCCCTTATTGGGATGTGCAGGTAAGCTTGCTTTAAGTCCAGTGTTGCCAACCAGGCATTTTTGCCTAGCATGGGAAGCAGCTGATGAAGAGTTAGCATTCTGAATTTTGGGATTACCAAAAATGTGTTTAGAATAGACAGGTCCAGGATAAGACGCCAGTTGTTGTCTTTTCCGGGTACCAGGAAAAGTCATGAGTAAAAACCTTGTCCCCATTCTTCTGCTATGACAGGATGAATAGCGCTGATACTTAGAGACAGAACGTGCTGTTGAGCCTCTGCCCACTGATTTGGGGGTAGGTCTGGCCAACCGTTTGGGGTTGGTAAGGAGTGGAAGTGGAATCTGTATCCTTGGTAAACTATATTCAAAACCCATTTGTCTTGGGTAATGAGTTCCCAGTTTATTGCATGCAGGGCAATTTTCCCCCCTAAGGGGGCACACAGTTGAGCAGGGCTTTGAAGGTTTAAGGTTAAGTCATTGTGACAGTTTACCATAGGGGGGTGTCTTACTACTTCCAGCTGTGGAAGTGGGAGCCCCCCACTGCTTAGGCCTGTGAGTACCTTGAGACTGTAGCCTAGATGGTCTGCTGTTCCTGGGTTTGGACTGAGAAGGCCTGGAAGAGACAGGAAAGGACCGATTCTTAGAAGGCCAATGTCTACTTATTCTGGGAGGCTGCACTTGCAGGAAATCTTTAACAGTTTGCATAGATTTAGCTTTTCCTCCATCTTTTTAAGTACTTCTGCTTTGTTGCCAAACAGGCGGTCTTGGTTTAAGAGAGCATCCAGTAATTTAGCGTTAACATAATATGGCAAATTTTGCTCCTTAAGCCAAGCATGCCTTCTAAGAACAGACCCAGTGACAGCAGCCCTGTAAGATGCTTCTAAAGAGTCAAAACCACATTGCAAAGTATGTTTACCAACTTGTTCAGCAGAATGCATTAAATCCTGTAATTCTTTATTTTCAGCACAGTCAGGAATCAACATAATTTTCTATTTAATTAGTCCAATAATATGCTGCTGATACTTCAACATATGAAACTGGCAGTTTAAGGCCCTAATGGCCAAAGTAGCAGAAGTGTATACCTTCTTACCCCTTCTGTCTAGGGCCCTGGAATCTCTATCAGAGGAGGTAAGGTTTTTGGAAGTAGTAGCCTTAATGCCTTTGGGTCCCTGTGAAATGGTCTCTGGGTCCACAGTAGGATTCTTAAAGAGGAACTTGTGAAAGTCAGGTACTCTGTAATATCTGTCAGGTTTTCTGCAAGCTGGAGGTAAAGTGTCTGGGGCAAGGCTAGATTCCAAGAAAGCATCATCTACAATGTCCAGTACAGGAGGGATAGCTAAAGGCCTGTGTTGAGGTAGGAGTAGGAATTCCCTAAGCCTATTTTTGGAGTCAGAGTAATCCTGGCTTTCCCAGCGGAAATGCTACCTAAGAGTGAGCAAGGTTTCACCAAAAGAAAAATCTTCTGGATGGAAAGCAGAGGGTATTGAGTCCTATGCATCAGAATCCTCATAGGTAGATGAGGGCAAATCCTGGTCATCAGAAGAAACAGAAATTTCAGAATCCTGATCAGAAGAATCAGAAGGAAAATCAGTTCTAGGTCTCTTAAAGGGAAAAGGCTGGCTTCCCCTAATCAGAGTAATAAGGTCTTCAGCCATTCTTATCATTTGTTTTTTAGGCTTATGGGCCTGACCACATGGTTTGGACGTTGGTTTTCTAGGCGAGGGTCGAGTTTTAGGCCTTGAAGAAGAAGATGGCGTTGGTCTGAAATGCAAGTTTGTAGGCCTAAATACACCCTCAGAAGCCAGTGCTCTGCACAGCGCCTCCGGACCCATCCAAGGTAGAGACATCCGCAGGTTCCATAGTCGAAGAAGCATTTTGTGGTATACCTGACTCCAAATGGGTCTCAGTAGAGGCCTGCAAATCTGAAGTAGCGGGTATCAGGGGCTGTGAAAGCAGCTCACTGAGTACCGGCGAACTGGTGACTAGCTTAACGGAAGCGTCATCGGCAGCTTTGGACCTATGGGGTCTGTCTCTGTCTTTATCTTTACGTTTTTTCGGAATTTCAGTAGTCGGGTGGCTTACCGAAGCCATTTCTGGATAAAACAGAGTACCGAAATAGTTTGCTGCAAAAATGGGACGACGACGAATAGTTAGAGGATTGAATAAGGCACAAAACTGACAGCGAGGGACATCGTGGTCTGGGCTAGGTAAGGAATGCAGTATGAATGAAAATCTTTATGAGGTATTTGCTTTCCACGGGTAATACAACTGTTAACTTTTACTGACATTGGTTTATAGCAAGAAAAAGGATCCCCAATGGGGTACTTAGCTTTTTTGAAGACTTCGGTTCTGAAACCAGAAAACGAAAATTTCAAGAGTCGGCCGACTGGCACTTGCAAACTGCTTCTGCTTCGGGCACCGCACGGCAAAAAAGACTGATGTAATGGCGTCGGCTGCATGCGTTATACCCGACTACCTTCTCAAGGTACTGCAGGCAGATAACCCAAATGTAATGACTGCAACAATGAAACACGAAGAACATGTGAGAGAGTTCAAAAAGTAGTTATAGTTACTTAAAAATAACTGATGTTTAAGAGGGTTTTTCTGAAGAAAAGCTTAGTGGATGAACATCTGATGGATACTGGAAGTTTGTTACAGAGGTGAAGAACAAAATTATTAAAGGCCCCATCACCAGCCATAACAAATTTAACGAGTTGCTCAGCATTAGAAATTTGCCCTTTTCCCCACTGTAGTGAGATCTTGGAGTTGGTATATATAGTTAGGAGAGAGTGGGGGTGCAGCCCCCACTTTGTGGGGTGCAGGGGGCACTGCCCCCCACCTGGGTTTAAAATACTGCGCTTTGTGTGATGGTCCGAATGCTGGGCAACTCGTTACTTTCCCTTTGCAGAAGTGAACATTCACTGCATATGGTTCTATGAAGGAAGGTTGTGGGAATGAACCTTCGATAAAATGATACAGACCCAATGCTGCCATACCTTACCATCCAACTCCATTATAAATTCTCTAAGTGAAATTGCAAGCACGGTTTCCAACAAAATGTTTCATTTTTATGGCAGCAACATGCCCGTTAATAGTCATTAACAGCTGAAGTGGCATTACTAAAAAAGGGGTAGAAGCAGATTTAGCTTTTCGATTTTTAGTGAGAAAAATTGTAGGAAATGCAGTATGAAGTCTGTATCACTCACTGGTGTAATGATCAATGGAACACCCACATTACGTGCAGTAGGTATATGTGTGCAAACCTAAAAGTTACTAATACTGATAGTCAGTGTATAGGTGTACAAGGCAGCAGAATAAGTATTAAATCTAGGATGCCATTAAGGCATTCTCGATTCACTTTTAACCAAAAGCCTGTCTCTATTTTAGTAACAAATGTATGTCTATTAATTAATGATTCAGTAACTACAGTTCTGATGGTTACAGATGATGTACTTATGGCTCCGGATGGCAAAAGCAATTGAAATAAATGATGAAAGCTGTCACAATAATAGGTCCATAAAAAAAACAGCATGTTGGGGCTGAAGGGTTTTTCGAGTAACTGCAAGCAAGGGTATTAAGTTGTTTGTTCATAGTCTATACACAGACCAAATAATTTTCAACCAACAGTGTTAACTGCTGATGACTTTGCAAATGAATTCTATTTGGATAATGCACCGTCTTGTCTCACTGCCCAAAAGGCACAATGAATTTTCTATTTTGGACTCAAAAGCAAGAAAAAATTACTTAAGTTTACTTCACAAGAGGATGAAGTAAAAGAATCACAATTTCATCTTTTGGTCTGATACAAATGGTATTTCAGCTGCATTTACTTCTGGATTTGATGTGGATGGCAAATCTGGAATCAGTTCAGATGGCAAATAATTCACATTTAGTTCCAGATTTGAGATGGATGCCAAACCATCACTGTCATTTCCAGATGTAATGGTATTCTCGTTTTTTTTCATCAGCTTCTGCTCGAGATAGGTTTTGCTGGTTCTTATGGAATGATGCCAATAGAGTCTCAACTGCATTTGTCACGCAAGAGGATCTTCTTGACACATGACAAGAAGGATCCATGTGGCTTTCACAATGGATGGCAGTAGCAATGGTAAGCAAAACCAAGTAGGGCCCTTTCTATCTGCGGCTCAGTGTCTCTCTCCGGGAGTATACTTTAATGTAGATAAAATGTCCAGGATACAGTTTACGTCCTTTCCATTCTACTGCATTTAAAATAGACTTCTTATAATTTTGCAAGAAAGAACAGAGATTTGCAATACAAGAAAACTAATTCATCTACATCTTGTAATTCCAGATGTTTGAGAAGGGGTGTAGCAGACATTCTCATGGGCCTGCCCACAAGAATTTTACGAGGAGACATTTTTTTAGTGCTACTGACTGCACTTTTTATATTAAATAAAAACAAGGCTCCTCACAAATTTTAGCTGAAGAAGTTTTGATTCACTGATTAGCCCCAGGGCAGGTGCTAGCATTTTGGGAGCCACCAGCAAGCTTCAAGGTGGGGGCCCTACTCGGGAGGATGTAAAGTTTGACCACATTGCCATTGCACCCCCCCCTTTTCTGTCAAGCTCATCCAGCACCATTTAACAACCACTATAGTGTCACTACATTCAGATCATTAACTGACGTGCCAAGACACACACTCGCATTTAGTACCAATGCTACATTACGACAAACCCCTGTACCACACCAAGGTAGCCACTCACAGGTGCATGCATACACTGACTGGCATTTATTACCAATGTTACACTATGACAAACACCTGTACCACAGCAAGGTAGCCCCTCAGAGGTGTTCACACTGACTGCATACTACTCAAGTGCCCAGATTTTCACATAATATCCAGATGTGACTCATTTTTTGGTCTGTTCCTCCAAATATATAGTTTTCTGGATTTTTTGTGGCAATTCATTAAGGACTGACTTCACTAAATGACAGGCATTTGAGTTTAACTTCATACCCTTCAGAAAATACATGGTAACATCCTTTTATTCTAGCAACTTTTTATGTTTATAAGAGCAATATGTAAAAATTGTCCTGATCTTTGGGGCTGTACCCCATTATCTGTGGGTTTGTCCAGATTCTGTGCCATGAGATTGAGAGCTATGACTGGCATTTAATAAAAATGTTGTTACATTACGACAAACCTCTGTACCGTATCAAGGTAGGCAGTCCAATAGAGGTACACAAAGACACCCACACTGACTCCCACGCAAAGACATCCACACAGACTCCCTCACACAGGACAGAAGCACACCAAGACACACTCTTGCACACAGGGCAGACATCCACATACGATAAAGACAACATTATAGCAGGACTGACCAGAGGTAAGACCGACAGCTACACAGACTCTGGAGCACAGGACACCCATATATCATAAAGACAGAACATTAACACCCACACAGACTCAGACACACAGATCAGAGGCACCCACCCCCACTGTACAAAGACAAGACCAGGACAAAACTACTGCAAGACTGAACAGAAACCCACACAAGACAAAGGCAGCACTACTACAAAAGAGAACTGAGACACCACTCCCAGACATAAGACTATGACAGCAATATGGCAAGACTGAAACAAGCAGAATTCGATAAACTGACTCCATCACACAAGACAGTTACTGACATGCAGGACAGTCACACTGCAGAGGTACACAACACAGCTATGGGACAAAGAAAAGACTACAGATGAACAAGACATACAAGGGAAAGCCATGGGGATTACAGAGCCTCAATCAGACTCAAATCCAAACAAACCCAAGAGAAAGCCATGAGGATTACTGAGCCTGAGACAGACGACTCATATCTAAAGAAACACGCAAGAGAGCCATGCATACCTCTCAACTGTACAGATTTTTGCAGAATGTCCAGATTTTTGCCTGATATTTTTGGTGTGTTCCTCATAAAAACTGTTTTTTGACAAACCACTGGGATTATCTAGGGATTAAAGTCACTAAATAATGACATGCATTTGAGTTTCGGATTTCATAGTCTTCAGAAAATGCATGCTAATATAAATCTTGTTATTCTAGCAACTAAGTTGCTAAGAACAACATTTAAAATGTGTCCCTATTTTTGGGCCTTTGTCCCCCTATTTTATCAGGCTTTGTCCAGATTTCTTGAGCCATGAGGTTGGGAGGTACGGAGCCATGGGGATTACTGAGCCTGAGGCAGATGACTCAAATCCAAAAACACACACAAGAGCGCGCCATGGGGATTACCGAGTCTGACACAGCCAGACTCAAACCCAGAGAGAAACGGGTGAAGGCAATACACCAAAGTGTCATTTGTCTTTACTGTGCAGTTAGAGCCTCAACTTTTCTGATTGCTGACACTTATCTGTGCTTCTGTCCTAGCCTCATGATGAGTCTTGCCACTCCCAAATGTCCTAGCCTCCCAACACTCCTGTTGCTCCCAACCGTCCTGGCCTCACAATGAATCCTGCCACTCCTGGCTGCCTTTGCCTAACATCCTGCTAGTTTCATCTTCATTGTGCTACTTGGTCCTACCTGCTGGAGTAGGCAAAAAAATCAGTGACTACACAGCATACTATACAAGCCACGCTAAGGTGCTACCTGAAATTTACTGCCTTACAGCATTATAAAGGATTACTGGAAAGGAAATATGAGCACATACCTAGAGTTTTATTGGGATCTTATGAATTTTCTTCAAAAGTCTTCAGTGAGGCTGCCATGTGATACACTTTGTCCCACTTCACTCAACTGAGAGCACAGCTAAGCCCGAAAGTCTCTCCTGACTCATTGACAAATGTAGGTATGTCTTTATGAGTTCCAGACTAGAAAAGCTGCGTTCTGCAGTAGCCACTGCAACAGGTGCAGTCAAATAAATGCGCAGTGTAACAAGTATATATATATATATATATATATATATATATATATATATATATATATATATATATATATATATATACACACACACACAGATATATATATATATGTATGTATATATATATATATATATATATATATATATATATATATATATATATATATCTTGCAAGTGGTTGCGAATGAGGAAAGTGGTGGTGATGATTCATTGTCAATCATTCGAGAAAGGCTTTTCAGTAAGTGTCCAATGTCACAGTTATCAAAGTCACAGTAGCCACTTATCCTGTCAGTTGTTCTTTCACAGCCTTGCGGTGTTAAGAGCAATGTGCCTTCTGCAACATCACTCAAGGCTTCAGTATTTGATAAAAATCCGAAGGTCTTATTAAACTCTGAAAGCTGCTAAAAGTTGTCAGTAAATGACTGGACTGTGTCCAGCAGCACATTGAAGAACTCTACACGTAGTCTTCTCCTTCATAGTCAAAGAAGCACTTTACTTTCTTCTGCCTCTTTTCTTGAAATGTGGTGCCAACATTCAGTTCTTCTGCTATCTCAGAGACTTCACCCATGGCATGTTGAAATTCTCTCTCTGCAATTCTTCAGCAGGTCCATAGTTTATGCCAGCACTTTGACACATGTAGAAATAACAACACATGGACTCTGCAGATCTTTGCTTGCACGATTTACCTCTGTCAGCCATTCATACCAAACCACTAAACATACAATAAATTGGTATGATATAAGTATAGAGCACATTCCCCTTACTTACTGATATGTTGCAAGCATCACTTGTATGTACAGCTTCACCTATCTCTGTAATACTTCCATGACTCCCTTCAACTGAAATCTTACTGCCTTAACAGAGTCTATCCTGCATTCCCAGTGAGTCTCCGACAGTGGCTTCAAAATGCCGTTAATGTGCCATATCAATATCTGCCATAGGCTCGTTCATGCTTAACAGAATATGTAAATGTTCTGCAGACATCCAAAGAACAACACTGCCTGTAGTGATCAATGTGCTCTATCACTAGCTATAAGATTTAAATTATGACAGGCACATGGCACATAAAAAGTCCTTGAATTCATCTGTTTTATCTGGGCTGGCATTCCAGCTCATTTCCCCTTCATGTTGCTGCCACTGTCGTACCCTTGTCCTCGACAGTCATTAATGTCCAGTTGATGATTTTGCAGGGTCTGAGGAAGTGCTTCTGTACGTCCTGGCCGAGTTGTATCACTCAAAGGCACAAATCCCACAAAGTGTTCCACAGCGGTGGCTGCAGTCCTTGAAATATCTACATACATAACTACCACAATCATTTGTTCTTGATTACTGATGTTTGGCATGCAATCAAGAATCACGAAAAAGTACCCAGCATCCTTCACCTTCCCTACAATGGCCCTCAAGAGCTGGTTAATTTCATTTTGTATGTCCTTCCCAAGACAGTGATCCATTATTTCTTTATTCCTAATACAATGCAAATGTTCAGCCATGACAGAATCAAACTGCGACAAAAATTGCCATAGGTGTACAAGGCATCACTCGTACGACAGAACACCATTTTCCATTCCACAAAGTACTGGACAATAGCTATAATGCGTTTTAACACACCACACCAGTGAGTTATCTCCTTTTCAACCAATGTTATTCTCTTATCGTTCAAGGTCTGCCTACTCTTTACTCTGCTGTCTAGTTCCTTCCACTTCAGCATGCATGCTATATGCTTGGGTGTTCAGACTTGGCTATGTAAAGTTTTGGACATCTCTCTCCATTCTCTGTAACCACCTGACCTGAGAAGATGGTTAGAGTGGCCAAACAATTTGCATGCAAAGCAAAACAGTGCATCTTCTGAGACTGAACACATAAACCAAGTGCATTTTGCTCTCTGCCATTAGGCAGCATCCAGAAATAGTTTTCCAAAGTAAATCATCTTTTCTGTTCATTAACTGGGAACTGTGGCAATACCACTTGCACAGGTCCCTGCTGAATGGCAGCTACCCTAAACTCATCCCTTATCAAGTTTGGTCAAGTTCCTAGATCCTCAAAATATATACCTGACACTCCCTGCAAGTCAAAGGCCACATCTGTCACTACAGAAGTACAGGCTCCTTTTGCATCAAATTTTGGTGATCCAGGCAACATCTCTAAACTTGAATCCGCACTTGCTGACATACTTTTGCCCATGGTAATGGCCGTAGGACCACAGGAGGCAGCCTGTGGTGGAGCCACAAGTGAGTGGTCACTTTCTATTGCAAGAATGCTGGCCTCACAGTGGATAGCTGTAATGCAGAACTATTGTGCTGCCCTGAAGGCAGACTTTTTCCTGCATCTCCCCTCTCTGATGACCCACAGAAAATTTTCATAATGGAATCCTGTCTCTCTGCATCCTAATTCCTCTGCTGCTGAAGCTTTCTTTTTGCTGCTCCTGACAAATATGTACACTTTATCTCTGTAACTGCGAATGTAAAGCAGAATTACTACACATGCAGACATTGGGTCATTTTGCCATACTGTTAGTAAAAAGACCTACACTTCAGGTACATGTTATGCAACCTTCTTCGACTTACCCAGAATGCATAATGACAAACGTTAGCATTCTGAACACATTCTAAGGATGGTATTTTCCAGTTTACAGAGAAACTCCTCCCATGACAATAGTGGAATGCTACCCATCAGATTTACTTAAATGGACTCACTGTGGTAAACCCTCAACTTTGACCTGGCCTTTGCCACGTGGAATACAAACTCCAAGCTAGCCAACCAGTATAAACAATAGGTATCTTAACTGTAGGCACAAACTACAAACCTACAACCTTTCCCTTAACATACTGACACTTGCCTCCTCTGCTTATGTAATATAATCACTAACTATAACTCACTATTGTTCTTTACTCTCCAAGCATCTTCTACTGTATTGCATTACTGTTTCTACAAAAAGTCATAATAAAAAGAAATAACCCCCAAACATATGGTCTATAACTAGGGTAGCACTACAGCTTGATAAGACCACTGCAAAATGCAATCCAGTGGTCTTAAGCAAAAAAAAAAAAAAAAGCTACCACACCAACAGCTACACAATCCATGGTGCAATACACAACCAACAAGTTATCAAATTAATTCAATCTTACACTGTAGGCAGAACTAAAGAGAAACAAGGACCAGTAGTCACAAGAAAGTACAGTTTTGTACCTACCATAAATGTAGATGTTCGAGTGTACACCCTGCTGCAGTCATCACACTTGGGTTATCCTGTCGTCAGGCGGTCCCGCAGTCGGCCGGAATTCCAAAGTCTTGGTCCGGCATCGGCTGCTGTTGCTTCTTCCCTGACGTCAGTGCGCCAGGGGTATATATGATGCATCCGATGCCATTTTCTTCAGTTTTTCTTGCCCCAGATGTCAGGTGCCCCCAAAAAGGTGGTCAGTAATTAGTAACAAATTAAGTAACTTTTGCACAAATACAAAATCCCTCCAGCTATAAGCAAATACATCAGGAAGGTATTGTAGAGATTTAGCTAGTTAGATCAGAGGGGATGGAGGGAGGGTAACCTGGACTTCAGCAGGGTGTACACTCGAACATCTACATTTATGGTAGGTACAAAACTGTACTATGTTCATCGTGTTACCCTGCTGCAGTCATCACACTTGGATAGAATCCCAAAGCTAAGGATGGGTGGAGGAGTCATAGAGGGTTAGAGGAGGCTAGAAGGCTCTGCAGAACTGCAGTGGCGAAGCCAGCCCTAGTCTTAGAGTAAAGTGGTAAGTGATGGTGTTTGGTAAAGGTGTGTACTGAACTCCAAGTTGCAGCTTCCAAAATCTCCTTGGTTGGAACCCCCCTGAGGAAGGCTGTAGATGTAGCTGTTGCCCTGGTAGAGTGAGGCCTAATGGTAGCATGAACTGGTTTTCCATGATGGGTATAGCAAAAACGAATGCAATGTCCTATCCATTTGGAAATGGTTTGTTTTGATATAGCGTTCCCTTGTGAAGCTGTAGCATAGGATACAAAGAGCTGGTCAGATTTTCTGAAAGCCTTAGTTTTACCCAAGTAGTAACGAAGTTGCCTGTGAATGTCCAAGGAATGCAGGAGTATTTCTCCTTTGTTCTGTGGATTTGGGAAGAAGGTGGGTAAGTGAATGGTTTGATTTAAAGCCACACTGGAAACCACCTTAGGCATGAAAGAAGGATTAGTTCGTAGAGAAACTCTGTCTTGATGGAAAATGAGGAAAGATTCCACTGCCATTAGTGCCTGCAGCTCTGAGACTCTTCTAGCTGAAGTTATTGCTAGCAGCAGGGCAGTCTTCCATGATAGGAACTGTAGATCTGCAGAGAAAGCTGGTTCAAAGGGAGGTAGCGTAAGTTTTTCCAGAACAAAATTGAGGTCCCATGTTGGTGTAGATGCTCTCCTGGGGGGCCTAATGTTTTTTGCCTCTCTGAGGAACTGCCTTAGAAGTGGATGCGAAAATAAGGGTGGTTCCATGTTGTAGTGGGTTGAAATAGCTGATGCATGGATTTTAATGGAAGAAAAAGAAAGTCCTTTGTGCAACATCTCAGTTAAATACTGTAGAATCTGAGGCATGTGAGGCTGAAGGGTGTTTTGGCCTTTAGCTTGGTTCCAGGCACAAAACCTTTTCCATTTGTCCGAATAGGCCTTCCTGGTGCTGGGCCTCCTAGCTTCCAGAATTACATCCATAACTGCTTGGGAAAGAGGAGCTGGCTGGATGCTTAGGTGATTTGCCATGCAGCCAGATTTAAGGTTTTATGTTGGCTGTGAAGAATCTGATTGTTTTGCTGTGTGAGCAAATGGGCAATTTGTGGTAAAATCCAAGGTGGGCCCTGGGCCATATTCCTCAATAGTGGGTACCAGTGCTGGCATGGCCAGTCTGGGGCTATGAGTATCAGTCGTGGTCTCTCCTTTCTGACTTTCAGAAGCACCTTTGTGAGGAGAGGCAATGGAGGGAAGGCATATACTGTCAGGTTTTTCCAACTGAATGAGAGTGCATCCACTTTCCAAGCTTGATGGTGAAATGTCCTTGTACAAAATTTTGTTAGTTGATAGTTTTGAGGACTGGCAAACAGGTCTAGGTCTGGAAGGCCCCATTTTTGAGTTATCATTGCAAATACTTGTGGATCCAGTTTCCACTCGTGGAGTTCCATTATGTTTCTGCTGAGGTCGTCTGCCAATGTGTTCTTTTTTCCTGGCAGGAATTGAGCTTGTAACTGAACTTGGTAAGCCAGAGCTGTGTTCTGCAAAGTCATTGCTTGCCTGCATAGAGGGTAGGATTTGTACCCCCTTGTTTGTTTATGTACCACATTACTGTGGTGTTGTCAGTCCTTATTGTAAGTTGTCCTGGATGTAACAGATTCTTGAAGGCTGTCAGAGCATTCTGTACAGCTAGCATTTCTTTTTGATTGACGTGCAGATTCTTTTGATCTGCAGTCCATATGCCTTGAACGCACGGTCCTGCCATGTGTGCCCCCCAGGCGTAGTCCGATGTATCTGTTGTCATAGTTTGCCTGGCTGGGGGCAAGGTGAAAGGCTGACCCTTGTTGAGGTGACATGCCTGTGACCACCATAGAAACTCCTGTTGTAGGCAGGGAATGAGAGATATCATTGTGTCCAAGCTGTGGCTGTGTTGAGACCATACGCTTTTTAGGTACCACTGTAATTTCCTCATATGCAGCTTTGCAAATGGTATTAGTAGTATGCAAGATGCCATGAAGCCCAAGGCCTGCAGAATTTTTCTTGCAGGTAATTGGGTCTTTGTTGCCATTGTTTTGAAATATTGAGTCAGTTGAAGTTGTTTGTCTGGCGTCAGATAAGCCTTCTGGGCCGTTGTATTCAAGCTGGCACCCAGGAATGTCATATTTTGTGAGGGTACTAGTTTTGATTTCTTTTCATTTACTGTGTACCCCAGGCAACTTAGAAGATGTTTTACAAAAGCCAGATGTTGTAAGAGGATGTCCTTGCTTTCTGCTTGGATGAGGCAGTCATCCAGGTATGGGTATATTTGAATTCCTCTTTGTCTGCAGTATGCAATTACTGGTGCCAGGTATTTTGTGAAGACCCTGGGCGCAGTAGATCAGCCAAAGGGCAGTGCAGAGAATTGGCAATGGGTTGAACCTGCAATGAAACAGAGGTATCTTCTGCAGCTTTGTCTGATAGGGACATGCAGGTATGCCTCCTTGAGGTCCAACGTTACTAGCCATGCTTTCTTGCCCAACATGGGAAGAAGCTGCTGTAGTGTTAACATCTTGAATTTGGGTACTTGTAATAAGGTGTTTAGAATTGAAAGGTCCAGAATTGGTCTCCAGGCATTGTCCTTTCTGGGAACTAGAAAGAGTCTTGAGTAAAATCCTTGGCCTTGCTCTCGAGTAGGTACCAGCTGAATGGCTCATGTCCATGAGCGCTGTAATTTGTTTTTGTGCCTCTGCCCATTGATTTTGTGGCAGGTTTGGCATTCCTCTTTTCATTGGCAAGGTGTGAAAATGGAATCTGTATCCTCGTGAAATTATGTCTAGGACCCATTTGTCCTTTGTGACAATGTGCCAGTTGTCTGAAAAAAGTGCGAGTTTTCCTCCCAAAGGGGCTGCAAAGAGAGCGTTACTTGGCCAGATGAGGTGCAAGTCATTGAGTTTGCCTTCTGGTAGTTTGGGACCTGTCTTCTCCTCCCTTCTGTGTTGCAGTGCCCCATTGTTGAGGTTTGTACTGGGCTTGTGGTTGTCCTCTGCCTCTTGGACGTCTGTATTTATCCCTCTGTCGTCTGTCAGTAGCTGGAAAGGACCAATTTTGTGTTGGCCAATTTCTGCTGAAGCGAGGGGGCTGCACCTGTAGGAAATCTTTGACTATCTGCATAGATTTTGCCTTATCCTCCATTTTCTTTAAGACGACTTCTGCTTTAACTCCAAAAAGAACATCCTGCTGTAAGGGAGCATCTAGAAGCTTTGCTTTAACATGATCAGGCAGAGTTTGTTCCTTTAACCAAGCATGCCTACGTATAACAGACCCAGTGACAGCTGCTCTGCAGGAAGCCTCCAATGAATCAAACCCACATTGTAAAGTATGTTTGCCCACCTGTTCAGTTGCATGCAACAGATCCTGCATTTCTTTCAATTCAGACTGTTGAGGGAGTGTGCTCATTTTTTGTTTTAACTGAGACATCAGAAATTGCTGATATTTTAGCATGTGAAATTGGCAACTTAGTGCCCTCATAGCTAGAGTGGCTGAGGTGTAAACCTTTTTCCCCCACCTGTCTAGTGCTCTGGAGTCCCTTTCAGAGGGTACAGGATTTTTTTGCCATAGAAGCCTTAGCCCCTTTGGGACCCTGGGAGATGGTCTCTGGATAAGCAACAGGGCTTTTATAAAGAAATTTGTGGGAATCAGGCACTCTATAGTATCTGTCAGGTTTGGCCGAAGCAGGAGGCAGAGAATCTGGGTTCAAACTGGATTCTAAGTAAACATCATCCACAATGTCTAAAACTGGGGGGATGGCAAGTGGTCTGTGCTGGGGGAGTAAAAGAAACTCTGAGCCTTTTCTTTGAGTCAGAGTAGTCCTGACCTTCCCAGTGAAAAAGTTCCCTCGTAGTGTGTAAAGTTTCCCCAAAGGAGTAGTTTTCAGGAGGAGAAGCTGAGGGAATAGAATCCTCAGCATCAGAATCTTCAAAAGGGGAGAAGGAGTAATCTTGGTCCTCAGAGGAGCCTGAGGAAATAGACACTTGCTCAGAGGAGGCATAATCTTCCTCTTGTCTAGGCCTTTTGTCATGTGGGGGTTGGGAACCCCTGATTAAAGAGATCAAATCTTCTGCCATTTTGAGCATCTGTTTCTTAGGCATGGGGCCTTGAACTGGAGACTGAAGTGCAGTCTTTTTAGGTTTAATAGGGGTCTTAGTCTTAGGATATGTTTTTATGGTGAGCGTCGTCGGTCTGAAGACGCCTTCAGAAACCGAAGATGTTTCTGCAGCACCAACATCTTTTTCAGCAGTGTCGTCGGTAGGGGCTAAACAAAATGGCTGAGTCGGCCTAGTACTTTCCGACAAAAGTTCCAAAGCGGTCTCGGGTTCCAGATCTGTGGTAGTCAGGGGCTGCGTCGGAGCCTCACTGAAGACCGGTGAACCGGAGACCAGACCAGCCGAGGCCTCGGAGTCTGGCTTGTTTCTAGACTGCCTTGTCCTTATCCTTGCGTTTTTTGTGCACGCCGGTAGTCGGTTGCTCCGACGGCATAGTGCAGTTAAATTTTCTACTGAAGTAGCGTCGTGCAAAATCAAAGCGTCTTTTTATAGTACACTTATTAAACCTAGTACAAAAACGACAACTGGTGACGTCGTGGTCTGTGCCTAGGCAAGGTATGCAGTAAGAATGAAAATCCTTATGAGGTATTTTCTTCCCACAAGAAATACAATTGTTAACTTTTTCTGACATTGGTCTGAGGCAAGAAAAGTTTCCCCAATGGGGTACTTCGCTTTACTGAAGACTTTGGATCTGAAATTCGACTTCGAAAATCTCAGCAGTCGGCTGACCAGCCACTTGCGAACTGCTTCTGCTTCGGGCACCGCGCGGCAAGAAAGACTGAAGAAAATGGCATTGGATGCATTATATATACCCCTGGCGCACTGACGTCAGGGAAGAAGCGACAGCAACCGATGCTGGACCAAGACTTTGGAATTCCGGCCGACTGCGGGACCGCCTGACAACAGGATAACCCAAGTGTGATGACTGCAGCAGGGTAACACGATGAACATCTGCAGTGCAGGCATATAAACCAGAAAAATGGATTAGGTTCCAAAAAGTCATGTTAGTATGACTGCAGGCACAAAAGAATGAGCAACCTAATACTGAACACTGTTCATAAACACAAGCTATACAGTACGCAGTATTGTACCATAGGCCAAAGAAATGCTGAGTAACAGTAACCAGTAGACAAAATGCATTACAAAATACATATTGGATAATAACTTGCACTGACATCAGTCACTATTGCACCACAGACACAAAGACTCAAGAATGACTGACCATTAGGCAACAAAAAATAATGAGAAAGGACAAGTTACAGTTTTAAGTTAAATACCAAATACTGGGGGTGAAACGCAGCTTTTTCTACACAATTCTCTCCCTTTCATCCCCCAAACGTGTGAAGAGGTCCCAAAAGACTTAAAATATTGCTATTACAAGCGCTCTGGAACAGACTAAGGCTGAACAAACAAATGGCTAGGAGGAAAGTGACGAGTTTTAAGGGGAACACACTAAACTATGAGGCAAGAAAAAGGTTATGGAGCAAAAAATACATTTCCAAAAACTATTCGTACTTTTACCACAAAAAAAAAAAAAATTCAGGAATGCAGTGTCAATGACAGGCACTGCAGGACATGTACAACATTTTCATACACCTGCCCACTACCTCTCAATCTCTTGGAGCACACTTGAACCAAAATCATTATTGGAACAAAGGAGTAAAATCAGGGACTTGCTAGAAAACCTCATTTGTGAGGGACATTGAAGTGCCAATCAAACATCGGAAGACAGACATTCCCACAAACCCCATCTTAGCACAGGAAATGTGGACAAAAGCATAAAGCCAGGGAATGTACCATGCATTATGCGGAGGATATGAAACATTAAGTCCATTTTTGCTAGTAGCTTCAGTCCTCAGGATTGTGTTTTGTGAGTGAAAACAGACCAAGTCAGGCAAACATTCTACACATGTCGCAGCAGGCTCAGAAGGGGTAGAGAGAGAGACTGGAGAACCCGGGAGAGATTCTATGCCTCCACCGGCTGCCTGATGGGAGGTCTGCTGTGGAAAATTCCCTTGAGGAAGGTCTTGCAAAGTCGAGTGGAAATAAGCAGGACTCCATCTGAACCATTATGGAAGTTGGAAATAGCTGCTAAATGGACTCAAATGGTGGAAGCTGATGCACCATTGTCAAACAACTCAGCAAGGTAATGAAGAATAGCAGCTACAGGAGCTGAAAACGGATCTCGTTTCAGATTATGTGACCAGAAAGAGAATCTTTTCCATTTGTCCCTGTGAAGTCTTCTGGTGGATAGTTTATGGGAGGCCAGAATAATATCATGGACAGATGAGGATAGGGTTTCCTGCCTGGCAAATAACAGAAGTTGAGAAACCAAGCCGTCAGCTTGAGAGAGTGAATAGATTCAGTGGAGTCAGCCCTTGAGATATGAGGTCCTGATGAGTGTCTAGGATCCAAGGAGGTTGTAACAGATGAAGTCGGAGGAAGGGAAACCACACTTGATGAGGCCAGAATGGGGCAATGAGGATCACTTTGCTTCTCAACCGAATAGCTTTCCTTAAAAAAGGGGGATCAGAGGTGTCCGAGAGTAAGCATAAAGGAGATCCACGGGACAATCATGAATCAAAGCATCTCTCGGTGACTCCCTGTGAGGGGGATAGAGGGCAAAGTAGCTGCTGCATTTTGTGTTTGAGGGAGAGGCGAAAAGATCACAGCATGGCTGGCCCCAACGGCTGAAGATTTCTGCTGTTACACTCAGATTGAGAGACAACTCGTTAAGGACGGAGGATGCATCTGCTCAGCCTGTCTACAATCACTTTGGAGCTTCCCGGGATATGCATTGTGATCAGAAAGCGGTTGGAAGCTATCGCCCAATGCCAGATTCTCATGGCTTCGGGACATAGAGGGTAGGATTTGGTCCCTCCCTGTTTGTTTATGTATCAAACAACGGATAGCAATTGTTCCTGATGGAAGGAGCGGATGGAATGCCTGCAACGCCAACAGCACCTCTCAACTCCAGGACATTGATATGCAAATTGACCTCTATGCTGGACCACGTGCCTTGGACTGACTTTCCCTGGAAGTGCCCCCCCCACCATATCAGGGAAACATCCGCGGTCACTGTGGTGCTGGGTTGGGGAGCCTGGCAGGGACGACGCCAAGGATTTTAGTCTGTACTCATCCACCAGAGGAGATCTTGTTTGCAGGTGTTGGTGATGAGAATTTGTGAGCTCAGGGGATGAAGATTGGATATCCACTGGGACAGAAGGAGCCATTGTAGCAGTTTCATGTGTAATCTGGCTAGGGGAATGATAGGGATGGCTGCCGCCATAGACCCCAGAGCCTGAAGAACTTCCCTTGCTGACACCTTTCTTTGACCGAGTATCACTTGAACTTGTGCCCTTAATCTCTGAAGCCTGTGAGGGGGAAGAGAGACCAGACTTGATTGAGTGTTGAATACTGCTCCTATAAATTCCAACTGCTGTGAGGGCTGAAGGTTGGATTTTTCCCAGTGGGATGGTGATGCCCAACGACTCCGCTAATACTAGAGTGTAACGAGGGGCCCTGACCAGAAGGTGCTTGGTGGGGGTGGAGAGGAGCCAATTGTCCAAATACAGAAACACCTGGAATCCCTGAAGTCTCAGATGAACACTCTGAGGGCCATCGAAAGACCGAATGGCTGGGCTCTGAATTAGTAGTGATTGGTTCTCAGCCAGAAGCGAAGGAGACTCCTGGAGTGCTTGTCCATTTTGATGTGGTAATACGCATCCTGGAGGTCTAACGAGCACATCCACACACCCTCTCGCAAAAAGGGGAGGATGGATTGAATCGTGACTATGCGGAACTTGGTCTGAACCACTGATTTGTTTAGCTGGCTGAGGTTCAAAATGGGCCTCCAGTCCCCGGTCTTCTTTGGCACTAAAAAGAATCTCGAGTAAAACCCTGACCCACACTGTTCTGGGGGGACCTGTTGGATGACTCGTTTTTGACATAGCTTTCGAATTTCGGAAGCTGCCTCCTCCATTTGACTGGGTTGAACATCAGGAAGGGATTTTGGAGGTCTTGGATAAGAGATTAGGGGAATGGGATAGACACTGGAAATTCTCTGCACCCAATGATCATTTGTAATAGAAAGCCAAGGCAGATTGGTGCAGAGAGAAACGCGCCCCGACTGCTTCCAGAGGAAAGCAATTTGGCAGTGCTTCAGGTGCGCTGATACTGTCTTCCCAATAAAGAATCTCTGGTGTCCTGATTTCAGGGACCCCCTCTGCCCTGAAAGGGGCATGTTCCATTATTGGAACCCCCTCTGTCTCTGGGGATGTCTTCACCATGTGCCTCATGGAAAGGACCTTGAGACTTCTTGTGCCACATATTTCCACTCCTCTGGTCCCTGGAGAAGGAGCGCTACGGTTTGTAAAAACGTAGACCCACCGCAGACAAGGTCTTCCTGTCCTGCTCACACCTGGCTAATGTATCCTTGACCTTAGCATCGAACAAAGCAGATGGTTCGATAGGGACGTTTAAAAATTAAGACTTGAAGGAGTCTGCGAGATCACAAATGCACATCTAGGCGTGACATCTCATAACTAACTCCTGCACCCGCAGCAATAGCTGCTCCTTCAGTTGCATGGAACAGCAACTTCATGGACGAATTGGAAAATGACTTTAGGGTGGCAAGTTGGGAAGCAACTTTATCACGTGCCCCATCCAAAATTTGATCCGCAAGGGTTCCAGAGAGCTCGGTGATGCGATCTCTCTGGAGCCTCATAAAATGTGCCAAAAAGTTCAGAGACCTAACAGCAAAGGTCACTGATGCAAAAACTCACTTCCCTAACCTGTCCTCCGCCCGGGATTCCCTGTTGGGCAGGTGGACAGCAGGACTTTCCTCCACAACGTCCTTTTTTGTGGCCACCGCCACCAACATAGCGTCTACTGGCAAACCTCTACACCAATGGGGTTGATCCTCTGGAGGAGAAAGTATCTTAACTGATCTCCTGAGGATGGCCTCAACGGAGTCAGGATTCTTCCATGCCTGCTGCATGATGAGCTTGACCAACTCATCGGCGGGGGGGGTCACCCAAGAAGTAGAGGGCTGTGAGCGGAAGGATTGGAGGGCTTCCAGTCACCCCTCTGCTTCAAGATTTCCAGGATGTCTCCAAATGAGACATAGGGGGTGACCATGGGGATCCTTCCCCATCATCATAGTCCATATCTTCCGTGAGGGACTTCACTGGGGAGTCCATGCGCTTCCTCTTACACGCCCGTGTCCGAGGGGGTTCTTCGGTGGGAGCATCTGAAGAAGACTCAGAAAGGGAAATAACCTGAACAGGCGTTTCCTGGGCCTTGTGCTCTTGGAGTCCTGGGGGGGGTGGCATTTGATAGCTGCAGCTCAGAGGGAACGGGTGGAAGGTCTGACGTCAGAGGATTGCTGAAATTAAGTACCCTCTCCATCACCCAGAAAGCAGGCCCGCCTGAAGAGGAATGGGAGCCTGGAACCGAAGAAAACAATTTCAGAACTGGGGTCACACCCTGCTCCACGCGATCCGCTCCTGGGGATGGAGCCTCAAGCAAAACTGGGGTGGGAGTCACCATGGGACCCAAAGACAAAACCAGCAACACAACTGGAACCGTGGCCGGAACACAGGGTTCCATCCCCAAGCATGAGATTAAGGAAGGGTGGGTTCCGACGAAACCGACACCCAAAGGGGCCTCAGACACGGTCATTGTTGGCACCGAGGTAAAGGGTCCTCTCGCAGACGTCGGAAATATGAGCCTTTGAACCGAGGGACCCAAGGGAGGAGAATACGTAGGGGTCGCTGGGGTAATAGACACAAAGCCCGGAGTGGGATGGACTCTAGGAAAATTTGTAATTCCCCTGGCGGTCAGCAGCTGATCAAAAAGGTGCACCAAATCCAATTCTGATAGGCTCCTGGTGGACCTTACCGATGCCCCTGAGGGGGAATCAGGCCAGTCCAAAAAGGAGCTGGAGGCTTGTCCGGCAAATTAATTTTCAGACAGGGAGTATTGGATCCATGGTGTATTGAAAAATGGCACAGACGATTCCAATTTGGAAACCAGCAGCAGGGAAACAATCGGAGCCAAGAACGGGCTTGGAGCAGAGGTCACAGCTGGGGTGGAAGTCAATAGCGGCTCCGAAGCTGTTGTCGGAACGGAAATGGGGGATGTCGGTGCAGAGGTAGAGACAGGCAAAGTGGTCAGACACAAAGTTGTAGTGGGCGCTGTAGTCGTCGGAGCCGGGACAGGCGATGACGAGGCAACCTCGGTATGAAGCACTGGAGCCAAACTCGGAGCCGAGGTGGTGATACAGTGCTCGATAGAAGTCTTGTGGGCCTTGTGCTTATGACTTTTGCCCCTACCACCGGCCAGTGAAGAGGGGTCTGAACGAGGACATTTCTTGTCCATAGAAGGAGGGGATGAGACCTCTGACGCAGAAACAGCCTCTGAAAAAAGCGAAGGAAGCAGGCCCTTAAGGATTAACTTGTTTCATCTTTCATTCAGCGTCCGCTAACTAAAGCTGGCACAAATGTCACAAGGAGGTTTTGCCGGTAAATGTGGAACCCCCAAACAATACACACATTCTTCATGTAAATCACTATTCAGGAATTTACCACTGCAAGAAGAGCAGTGTTTAAATCTAGTCCCTTTATTTTCCGACATAACAGAAGAAATACTCACACACACGCTAAAGTAGAAGAAAGTTATAGAGAGAGAGGAAATACCAACAATGTTATTGGGAGTACCACAAGGGTAAAGGAATCCATACCAACAATGGCACGAAAGAAATACCTGTGGGTAGAGCTGAGTGTGAAAATAGAGAAAATATAATAAACTGACAACAAGAACTCACAAATACTGATAAAATTTGAAAAAAATGTCACTTAGCTGGAGAGCTCGGTGAAACGCTGCTATATGGCTATGCGGCAAACAAGATCTGGGGTAACTGGGTGAAGGGCATTGTGGATATCAGCTTAGCTCGAGAGTTTTGTACACGCAAGCTTGGTATAAGGCCGGCTCAGTTCCGAGGGCTCAGAACCGAACCAATCAGTGATGAATAGGAAGAAGATTAACAACTTCAGATCAATAGGTATCTTAACTGTAGGCACAAGCTACAAACCTACAACCTTTCCCTTAACACACTGACACTTGCCTCCTCTGCTTAAATATAATCACTAACTATAACTCACTATTGTGCTTTACTCCCCAAGCATCTTCTACTGTATTGCATTACTGCTTCTACAAAAAGTCATAATAAAAAGAAACCCCCGAAACATATGGTCTATAACTAGGTAGTACTACATCTTGATAAGACCACTGCAAAATGCATTCCAGTTAAGCAAAAAAAAAAAAAAAAAACAAATAAAGATACCACACCAACAGCTACACAATTCATGGTGCAATACACACCCAACAAGTGATCAAATTGATTCCATCTTACACTGCTGGCAGAACTGAAGAGAAACAAGGACCAGTAGTCACAAGAACTGCAGTGCAGGCATATACACCAGTAAAATGGATTAGGTTCCAAAAAGTCATGTCATGTTAGTATGACTGCAGGCACAAAAGAATGAGCAACCTAATACTGAACACTGTTCATAAACACAAGCTATACAGTACACAGTATTGTACCATAGGCCAAAGAACTGCTGAGTAAAGTAACCAGTAGATAAAATGCATTACAAACACATACTGCATAATAACTTGCACTGACATCAGTCACTATTGCACTCAAGAATGACTGACCATTAGGCCATGTCTCAATAAAATAATGTTAGATGAAGTAAATTGGAAAAATGAGAGACAGGCATAATTGGGGATTTAAAACAATGTACTTAACTAGAACATATTTTGCAGGAGCATACATTGCATGAACCTACATTTGTTGATGCTGAACAGACTAAAATTACCAGGCAAAAATTTAAACATTGTGCAACATTGTAGCACTCTAGCATCCCTATCCCTCTACTAACCTATCAAGTTAAAAATGCTAGGCAAGCCAAACAGAATATAGGCATAACAAGGGAGTTTTAAACACTGCCATGCCATAAGTCTGGATGAAGCAAAACTAACAAGACAAGGGCATTACAGTAGGGATTTAAAATACTGTGTTTACCAACTAATAATGATGCTAGAATAAGATTTTGCAGCAGCATGTGTTGTATGATTCCACATTTTTGTGGAAGAAAAAAAAAAAATCAAAAAACATCTGGACATTGTGCACATTGTTGCAGGTCCCAACAACCTCCTAACCTCTCAGCATAATTCAAACAGCCAAAATAACTGCAAAACAAGGCATAACATCATAAACATTACTATAAACTTAGATAGCAGAACAGTGTTTGCATTAACATGCTTTAAGACATCAGTACATTCTGCAGAATTCTCACAGACCCCCCCCCCTCCCAAGTCTCGGCACAATAATTCTGGATGACATATGTGCATTTATAGTACATGACCCCACATAAAAAAAAAAAAAAAAATTCCAGGCAAACATTGGAACATCGCAACATTTTCAAAGGTTCTAACCACACTCCCAAACTTTCAACACAATAACTATGGACAATGCAAAAAATTAAAAAGTCATTGCATCAGTGAGTTCAACACACTACTAGTGTAACAGGGTTTGCATTAATATACATCCAAACATCTATAAGTTCTGCAAAAAATTAGGCATTTTAAACAACGTACTTATGAATTAAAAATGGTAAAATATTTTGCAGTAGCATGCATTGTGTGAACCCACATTTTTGATGAAGAACAGACTGAAAATACCAGGCAAACATGCAACAGTGCATTAGCATGCATTAGTACATTCTGTAGAAAGCTCACAGTACCTAACCCCTAGTGTCTCAGCACAATTCTTGAAGAAGTGGTAAAACAATACAAAAGCATAACAGTAACAACATGCTTATACATTGCGTGACTTGAGTTTAACAAAAAAAAAAATGCAAGGCAAACACTTGAGCACTGTGCAACATTCTCAGAGCCCCTAACCATCCTGCCAACCTCTCAACACAACTACGGACAAAGCAAACATTTGTCACAGAACAAAGTCGTAGCAAAGCAGTAACAGGGATAGTTATAAACATTACTGGTACACACAATACTAGCATAACAGGGCTTGCAGTAATGTACATGCAAGCATCTATACATTCTGTCACATTCTTACAGTGACTAGGCCCCCCTCTAACCTCTTGGGACAATTCTGGACAAAGGAAAAACTTACAGAACAAAGTTGTAGCATCAAGGATAGTTGTAAACATTGCTGGTATACACACACACTGGCATACCAGGGTTTGTATCTGTATGCAGTAAAACATCAGTAATATCTACAGAATTCTCACAGCCATCATCCTTCCTACCAATTTTTCAGCACAATTAGACAAAACAAAAATAAGTTAATGAAAGTTCTTGCGCACAACTGACTCCCCACACCCCGCAATCAGCTTACCAGAAGAACTCTGCACAAAAAAGTAATGCAATCATCTCCCTAGATTACCCCCCCAACCCCATGACTATATCTGGACATTACAGACAAACCTCTCTTTCTCAATCTATTAGCAGAACAATTATGGACAAATGTAAAACAGTGGTACAACCACAGCCCTCAGCCCCCACCCCAACTCTTACCACAAGAATACTGGACAAAGGTAAAATACTGGTATAACCACAGCCCCTCACCCCCCCCCCCCCAAAATCCTCTTAGCACAGGAATTTTGGACAAAAGTGAAATAGCCTATCAACAAATTAGGAACAAAGTACCAAATAAACCAAGACAAAGAGTTATTACACTAACTTACAGTGTAAACCAAAAATTCACAAAAATTCTGGACAATTAACATCCTTCACCCTGGCAAAACCTCAAACCCCCTTCCTAATATACCCAAAAGCACAGCTACCATTGCAGAACACTAACAAATATTTCACTGAAAGCATTAGATCACTAACCAAAAAGCAACAATCTCACCCAACAATAATAGCTTAACATTCTCCTTCAAACCCATCTCCACAAAGACCATTGAAAAACTCCTAAAAAACTCACACCTACTCCAAATGCAGCTGATAATCTACCAGAAGAACTGCAAAAAAAATAGCAACCGAAGCCATTTCTTAACCTCTCAGTTCTTGAGATTCATTACTGAGCATTATGTTCCAACCATCTGGAAAATATCACACATTATACCCTTGCACAAGGGTGGAAACTCAACAGAACATATAAATTATAGGCCCAGAGCAATTCTCTCTCCACTATCTAAACTCCTAGAGTGATGCATTCATTCTCAACTTCTGCAGTATCTCACAACCAACAATTTACTTGCAAATCCCAACACAGCTTCAGGCCTCATGATACTACTTTCCCCAAACTTAACCTCAGCCCCCCCCCCAGCCCTCAAAGCTACCTAACAGGTCATAAACAGGCAATAAAATGGCTCCAAGATCTATACCCTCTACTTCTAGTCACATTAGGAGTCCCACAAGGCTCCATCTTTGGTCCACTTCAGTTTAATGGATTTACTAACAACCTCAATACCGCCACCTCCCTAGCATCCACAATACAATATACTGGCGACTCTACACTTATGTGCTGCATCTACTATGCAACAGCTCATGTCCCAATCTAGGCTGAAATAAGCCAATCTTTACCACTTGCCCCATACTCCTAAAAAACTATTCACTTAGACATCACCTCATAAGACTCCCCACATATCCCTGATCTAGCAAACAATGTAATATCTTTTTCTTCTCTCTGTCCCATCATCTTCCCTCCTCTTCATCACCCCACCCCCCCTCTCTCTCCACCTCATTACACAGCACAGATACTACCTATAAAAATAACGGGTCTACTCTACCTCTTGCCCCCAATAACTCACATGCTTGCTTCCTAACCAACTGGAAATAAAAATTAAATGTATATTATAGCTTACATTCCCTTATATTGTCCCTTGTAAAAACAGATAAACCATACTTATTTTACATATTTCTACCACTCGTGTACTAGGATAAGTAAAAAAAATAACGGGTAATTATCTTTGTATAAACAATACTATGTTGTCTTCACAAATGTATTACCATAAGGAGTTTTTCTCCCCGGGGCCTCTGCTGAAAATGGGTTCTATCCCAGTCAAACTATCCAGTAAACAAATGTAAAATCAGAATAAATAGTACAACCACAGCCCCCTCACCCCCCCAATCCTCTTAACACAAGAAATATGGACAAAACGTAATGTGATCACTTCCCTAGGTTACCCTTCCATACACAAAATAAAGTTAAAACTAAACCCAAAAGTATACCTTTTATGCTAACAGAAGGCTGCTTCCAATCCCCTGCTCCCTCAAGACTGAAGACTGACCTGCTCTGCTTGCCGTCCCTCGAGACTACTGCAGTCCTTTATAAATTGCTCTAAAATGGACAGTTTTCCACACCTTTTAGAAATTGCTCTTAAAAGGACAGTTGAAAATAGTGTTATCCAACAATTACGACCACTCCCAAGGCTCAAATCCACTATTGATCCATTCTCCATCTCTGTCCTCATGCTGATCCAAACCCTGTTCGATCTGCCACCGACTAAAAGGAAAACTCCTCTGTTTAAAAACAAGAGAAGTAATCCTCATTAGCCACATGTGCCTTTTCAAAGGCAGTTTATACAGGAAGTGCTTTGCAAGGACCAATCAGGTCCTTGCTTCATCACTTCCTTATTTAAACAAAAAAAAAATGAAAACTTAGTTACCTGACTGCTCCAGCCAATCAGATCCTTTGCTTCACTGAACTGGACCTGAATGAATGCAGCTTACACACAAATCACAAAAAAAAGTTTTCAATTGTGTAGTGACGTTAAGTAACCATGTGAACATCCACGAGGTGCCAAGCCAAGGAAGTAATGGATGGAGCAGCCAGCGGCTGCTGGATGGGGTCCTCATTTGGGGTAGATAATCAGGGGTTTAATGTGGCTGCAGGTTTCGCGGGTACCTAACTCCAGCTATGATTAGCCCTTTCCACAATTCCTGAAGCTTGTGGTCCACAGGGACAATTAAACTTCAATTTAACATTAAGAACTTTGCTAATCTGCTGTATTACATCACTAGTAAAAGTGAGGGCCTGATCTGACTGAATGCAACAAGTAACTCCAAATCTTGGAATCAGTTTTGTAAATAATTTCTTAGCTACTATTTTTATGTCATTTTTTCACACAGGGACATGCCTCTACCCATTTAGGAATTTGTTAACAACTACTAATGCATATTTAAATGTTTATACTTCAGTAAATTCAATAAAGTCCCAGCGTATGGAGCGGAATGCCCCCCCCCCCCCCAAGGCTTTTTCAGTGTTGGAATGGGTGCAAGTATACATTTAGATACACTGTGTTCTATGCAAGCTATACAAGTACTTACAAACTGTTAAGCAGCTTTTGAAAGATGACAGGCATACCAATCAATGTAAATCTATATTATTAAAGCATTTTTGCCCAAACAAAAAGGTAAATGGTAGACTTTGATCAAGTGAGTTAAGTAATTTTGTGAGGCTACTAGTAACCTGTCCAGGTAGCACCAAAAAAGGTCCAGAGACAAATGCAACCATAGTTTATCCACCTCATTCTTTTCAAGTCCTCTCTCTGATATAAAAAAACAAACAATATTGTTAGTTTCACTGAACGTTTGTAAAAAAAAAAAAACTGAACAGGATAAAACAATTTAGTCTGTCTTGCCCCCATATCTGCAAAACTATTCCCCTTAGTTATAAAGAAATTGTCATTTCTATGTGTGGCACATTTTACAGCAACAATTTCCCTTGGAAATAGTAAGGTACCTAATAATTCATTAGCAAAAAAAAAATAATTTCAACCACAGTTCCTGCTGAAGTAAAATAACGTATTTTTCAAAGGGCCTCAAAAATCATGAACTATTCCATAAACATAACAGAAGTCTAAAAATGGTCACGGGTTGATCTCTGCCAATTTTAGAGGATTTGGTTATAGTTGCAAGTTTCACTATTTGAACAGACACATTTCCATTTACTTGTCCAGTTTTTTTTGCCTGTACAAACAGAAAAGGCTATGGGTTTACAGTCATTTTACAATTGTTCCTTCAAACACAGGAACCATCTACAAAGAAGATTAGATCTGGATTTTGCAATAGTCTAACCTGGAAGGAAGCACAGTATTAACAATTATACAGTTGTGAGGTTCACCTTTGTCTGCTGAAGGGATTAAAGAAGCAGGGTTAAGTGGTGGACACTGAACAATGTATAAAGAAGGGCGATTAAGTAAAGACGACTCATATTTGGACCATTTTGTTGCAGACAAGTATTGTGCCATGCAAGTCTCATGCCCAAGAGTTAAAGTAGCCGCAATTTCCACTAAGCATCCCTTCGTGGCCAGTACCCTATGGTAGATATAACTCGAGAAAAATCTTTTAGAATAGTCTGGTAACCCAAGTGCTGGAGGGGTTTAACAGTAGTGTTTTCAATTGTACGAAAGCTTGTTCATGACAGTCCTGCCACAATAAAGGTTCAGGGGTATCTTTCTTTAGTAATTTTAATAAAGGTTTTACTACTTCTCCATAATTAGAAATCCTCTGTCAAGAGCAACCTATTGGTCACAAAGAAGGCTCACAACTGTTTTAATGTAGTAGTTCGTGGTGCGGTTTATATCATAGCAATGTGTGAAGGCTTTAATAAATCTGTCTAGCACCTTCTGAAATAAGAAGTCCCAAGTATTGAAACTGCTATTTCCATAAACTGCATTTTGTCTTTGTTAACCTTAAATTTCATCTCTGCTCTCCGAATTACAAAAAAGAATCCAGTTTGCAGTCTCTTGGGGGTTTTAAAGCTAAAAGCAAATCATCTACATACTAAATTAAAGTAGAACTATGAGGAAATGTAATCTTATCCAGCTATTTTTTTTTTACTTCCCCAGAGAAAAAGGTAGGTAATACCACATATTCTTGCTTTATTCTTGTCCATGTACCATTGCAATATATATGCAAATGCAAACATATACTTGCTGTCGGGATGTATAAGGAAAGAAAAAGAAAGCAGATGAAGCATCTGTCACCAAGAAGGTTTTAGTGTCTGATGGAATGGAATTTAGTATTACTGCAGGATCAGGGACTACTGGAAAAGTTGGTACTACTAATGCATTCACTGCTCTTAAATCTTGTACCGGTCTGTATGTACTTTAATCTGGTTTCTTAATTGCTAAAATATGACTGTTACAGGTACTCTGAGTTGGGAAAATAACGTTGTGACAAGGCAGAAATAAGTCAGATTTCTTTTTTTTTCCTTCTACTGACAAAAGATACTGAACTACCACAGGCAGGTGCTCAAAGGGTTTCAACATCCTACACACTGGTTTGGCATCCTTTATGAGCCCTACCTCATTTTCATAGGTAGTCCACAGCTGTGGAGGGATTTTTTTTAATTCCTGCAAATCAGCTTCTGCTACATTTCATTCTGAATAGCGATAAGGGGATCTTCACCTGTACAGATGCTATTTGAATATAACCCTAAAGGTTCACTGGGAATATCTGGAAATACACTATCTGGTATACAGTAAAAGGCGTATTTTAATTTACCCAATAAATTTCTACCTAACAGATTTAAAGGGACAGTGTTTTATAAAATAAAAGCATGTGGTTCTTTTTGCAGTCCAATCTGAATGGAAACAGTTTTTGTTTCTGGATAGTCTAAAGGAACATGAACAATTTAAACTGTTTGGAAAGTGGAAGATGTTCAGTATTTGCTTTAGTAATCGTAGCTCTAGTAGCTCCTGTATCAAAGAGAAAGGCGATAGATAAACTTTGCACTATAACACTGACAAAAGGAATATTATGGTCAATTGATAAAAGGAAAAAAGAAGTTATGTACTCACCATAACATTTCATGTGTTTTCCATTTCGCTTTCATTCTTAACTGGTTGGGTTCGCAACCGATACTCAGTTCTGACTCTGCCTTGTATAAAAGCTCGAGGTAGTCTTCTAACTTGTTGCTGAAACCATATCCCATTCATGCCCTATGAAAGCTCCCCAGATCTTGTTTGCTGCTATAACAGTAGGTACTAAATAAAAATATTGAATACCTTATGGAGCAACGAAGAAGGTCAGAGCATGTTAATTACCAATTATATCCACTTGGTCCTCTAGGAGCCAAAGGCTGGGGGAAGGAGGTTGGGATGTAAGAATGAAGGCAAGTTGGACAACACACATGGAACGTTATGGTGAGTACATAACTTCTTTATGTGATGTTGTCCTATCTCGCCCTAATTCTTAACTGGTTGGGACAGTGTCCCTAGCACCATCTTTCTTGGGTGGCTCAAGGGAGAATATTCTTCAGAACAGTGGACCCAAAAGAGGCCCAGTTCCTGAAGGCCATATCCACTTTGCAATGGGTGATAAATGTATGAGGCCTTGCACATGTTGCTGCAGCACAAATGGTGAGAATTGGTAGTCCAGCCTGAAAGGCAGAAGAGATTGCTATGTCTCTTGTAGAATGACATTTTACTTTATCGGGGAGTTCTTTGTTTTGAGATTTGTAAGTAAGGGTAATACAATCTGACAGCTATTTTGAAAGTGTGACTTTAGACACAGGAGCACCTTTCTTAGATTCTGAAAATGATGCAAATAATTGGTCAGACTTTCTGAAGTCCTTTGTCCCATATAAGCAGAAACATAATTGTCTAGGTACATGTAGTTGGTGTAGCATATAGTCTGCCTTGTTGCCATAGTTGGGGGAAAAAGAGTGGTAGTTCTATGGATTGGTTCAAATTAGACTCTGAGCATACTTTGGGTAGGAAGGATGGGTTTGTTCGTAGGGATACTCTATCTTTGTGGAAAAGCATGTAGGGGGGCTTTACAGACAATGCTTGTAGATCTGAAACTTTTCTAGCAGAAGTGATGGCTATCAAAAGAATCATCTTCCAAGTCAAATACTTTATATCACAGGATGATGCAGGTTCAAATGGGGGTAGAATCAAATGGGATAAAACAAAATTCAGGTCCTATGGTGCTGGAGGGGCTTTAATGGGTGGTCTTAATAAAATAGTGCCTTTAAGAAACGCCTTGCAATGTCTGTGGGACATCACATTCGGACCGGATACACTTAGATGGAAATTACATATCGTTGCTAACTGAATTTGAATAGTAGCTGCAGCTGCGTCTTCATTAAATAGCTTTGCTAAGAATTCAAGAATGGAAGGTATTGGGGCAGAGAAGGAGTCAATGCTATTATTCAAGGCCCAAGAAGAAAATCTTTACATTTACTCATATATAACTTCCTAGTTGAAGCTTTATGAGATGAGATCAGGAAATGTTTCACTGATGGAGAAAGGATAGGGAACCTGGCTATGTCTGGAATCGGAGCAGCCAAGCTGTCAATTTGAAGGTTTGAAGGGAGGGGTGGTGCATCCCTTATGCATGAGTCAGAAGGTCCGGAACTGGATCCAGAATCCATGGCTACTCCTGGAGATGAGGCCAAAGGAAGGGGAACCAGATTTGATGGGGCCAATACGGGGCGACGAGTATCAAATTCCTTCCCAAGGAAGTGGCTTTCTGAAGAACTTTTGGTATCAACGGAAAGAGAGGGAAGGCATAGAGGGGACCCAAGGGCCAATATTGTCCAAGTGCATCCCTTGGGGACACCCCCCAGAGAGGGGTATTAAGGCAAGACAGCTGCTGCATTTGGCATTCACAGACATGGCAAAAAGGTCACAGCAAGGCTGGTCCCATTTGCAGAAAATCATCTTCTTATTTTAGGGACCATTCGTTTGGCATCAGAATCGCTCTACTGAGTTTGTCTGCTATCATGATGGATTTCCCCTGGATGTGCATTATTGCCAGAAAGTGCTGGGAGGAGGTCGCCCACTACCATACTCTCAGGACAGTCTGACAAAGGGGTTAAGACCTTGTTCCTCCTTGTTTGCTTATGTACCACACAGCTGACATGTTGTCCGTCTGTACTGCAATAGTTCCAGTGGAAGAGAGTCTTGGAATGCTTGCAATGCTAGAAGCACCATGTTCATCTCTAGGACATTGATGTGCAAATGGGCCTCGTGATCCTACCAAATGCCTTGTGCTATCCTTCCAGATAATGCCATCACCCCCCTCCCTATCTGGGAAGCGTCTGTGGTCACTGTGGCTAAAGGTTGTGGAAGAACAAAGGGTCGACCTAATGTCACATGAGTGGTGTGAAGCCACCAACGAAGGTCTTTCTTGCAAGATTCTGATATAATTTGGTGGGACATGGGTAGCTCCTGCATGGACCACTGAGTGAACAGTAGCCATTGCAGAATTATCATATGCACATGTGCCAAGGGAATCAAGTTTATTGCTGCTGCCATGGTCCCCAAGATTTTCAGGACTGTTCTTGCTTGTACTTTTTTCCTGGAAAGCAGGTTTTTGACTTTATGTCATAGGACTTGAACTCTTTCAGGGGAAGTTTTGCCATCATTTTTATTGCATCTAGATCTGCTCCTATAAAAACGATATGCTGAGATGAAAACAAGGCAGATTTTTCTTAATTTATTGTGATTCCTAGGTGAGAGCAGAGCTGCAAGGTGGTGTCTCTCGCTTTTGTTAGTAGATGCTCGGTGGTGGTGGTTAGGAGCCAGTTGTCTAGGTACGGAAACACATGGAATCCTAGGCGTCTCAAGTGAGCGTGACTACTGCCATACACTTGGTGAACACACTGAGGGCTGTAGTGAGACCAAAGGGCAGAGCTCGAAACTGGTAGTGACTGGCTCCCAGCCAAAAGCGCAAATGACTCCTGGATCGCCTGTCAATCTTTATGTAGTAGTACGCATCCTGGAGGTCTATAGAGCACATCCAATCATCTTGTCCCAGAAAAGGGATCAACTGCAGTGTTACCGTCTAGAACTTTGACTTTCATACTGACTTGTTTAATTTGCTAAGATCCAGGATGGGTCTCCAGTCCCCTGTTTTCTTTGGAACTAAAAAGAACCTTGAGTAAGTTTCAGATCCTATTTGGTCTGTGGGGACTGCCTGGATAACTTTTTTCTAGCAACTTTTGTATTTCTAGAGCGGCCTGTTCCCTTTGACTGGGTGGAACGTCTGGGATGTTTTTTATGTTTGGAACAGGGAAAGAAAAGCGTATGGAGTAACCTCTGGATACAATGCTTGTACCCACTTGTCTTTTGTTATTTTAGCCAGGCTTCTGGGTATGAAGATAAGCCACCCCCAACTGCCTCCAGAGATGGACAGACGGGCCTCCTTTCAAGAACACTGGAAGGGCTTACAAAGGAAAGAGTCCCTGTCACCCTGATTTTGCAGACCCCCTCTGCCACATGGTCAGGGTCTTCCATTACTGCTTCCCCCTCTGCCCCTGGGGGAAGACTCATCACTTGTCCTGGAAAGCTCTCTGGGATTTTTGTAACCATATATTTCCTCCCTTTTGACCTTTTGGATAAGGTCTAAAAGGTAGGAAAAAACAGACTCCTACAGCAGAATTGTTTTCCTTCTTGTTCACACCTGGTTAGTGTATCAACTTTTGGCCCGAACAGGGATGAGCCGAAAGGGGCACTAACAAAAGAAGCTTTAAAGGGCTCCACAAAGTCACACAAGCGAATCCAGGAATGTCTCTAAGGAAATTCCTGAACCCGCTGCCCTACTCACTCAATCCGCTGCATAAGAAATGAGTCTCATGGAGGAATTGACCACTGAATTTAAGGTGGAGAGCTCAGAGTAAACCTTCAGTGATACCCCTTCAGCTACTGAACCTTGGAGAGTATCTCCTTGCTCCTTCAGGAGATCTCTCTGAAGTTTGGTAAAGTGGGTGAGACAATTCCGCGATCTGAGTGCCAAAGTCTCTGAAGAAAAGGTGTGCTTTCCATATCGGTCCATCATACTAGACTCCTTGTTCGGCAGATGGACAGAAGAGGACGCCTCTACTTTTAGGTGGCCGCAGCTAACACCATAACATCTACTGGGACTCCCTTTGTAAGAAACTTCTTGTCTGAAGGAGATGTGATGAATTTGTTTGGCCTCCAAGGAGCAGGCTGCACTGACTCTGAAGACTCCCACGCCTTTTGACAAACTAGGTCCATCAGTTCGTCGAAAGGTGGAGACACCCAAGTGGCAGAAGGGTGAGATGCAAAAGGCTTCAGGTATACAGACTCCTCCTCAGAAGGGTGGATGGGCTTCCAGCCACCTCTCTAAGTATTTCCAGGATGTCTGTGAAGGAGACAGCCTCAGAGGGCAACCGTGGGGATCCTCCTTCCAACTCATCAAGGTCTGTATTGGATGTGATGGACTTCCTCTGGGGAGTCTAAATGCTTCTTCTTGCATAGTATCTTCTGAGGGACCTCTTCAGAAGGGTATTCTGGAGAGGTTTTGGAAGACAAAGGTTCACACAATAGGGCATCCCGAGGCCTAGTGTATCCACTTCTCTGTGGATGCAGTGGTGCCAAAACGGACACAGGTGCCTTTGGGGGCAGAATGTCCAGACCTGAGAATGGACCTGTCTGTGGAGACAGCACTTTCATCACCTTGAACACCCCTGCCCCAGATCCGAGCAAACTCCTGGCTCCGAAGAACCAGAGACCATCCCGGAACAAAGGGGGTTGGCTCCGAGGCAGATGTAGGCGCCAAGCTCACCCGCACTGAAGTCCTGAGAGGCAAGTCTGGACATGACAACTGTCTGATCAGACAATCCTCCCCGAACTCGACCGGAGAGAGTCAGCTCCTAGACTCAAGTTCAGATGGAACCAAAGATGTCGGAGCAGTAGTCATACCTGAAGATCCATGGATAGGGTCTTGGTTCCGACTGTTCAACTATGATCAGTTCTAGACCTCCATGTGGAAGACATGGATGGTATTAATTCGCAGAAGATGGAAGCTCCGGTTTCCATAGCTACAGGAGTGACGTCGACAGATCCTGTACCAGTGCCTGCTGAGACTTAAGAAAAGATTGTTATGGCAGCACATATAGTTACTGTTACCATAGGAAGTGGCACTTTAGCTGCAACAGATTCTACAGGAGATTTGGGATCTTTTTCCCTCAAATGAATCCTGCCCATCAACCAGAAAGGGCGATCCAGGAATAGAACGAGGAAGGGACGAGTGCAATGGATTCAGAGCATGGAGGAGCAGCAAGTCGGCATGAGGACCAGGAACAGATGAATATACCAGTATCTAACCTATCCACTATTGAATTGACATCAACAGAGCTCTCAGTACTTAACAGAGGGCTTTCATTTATTCCAGCTAAAAAGACTGACATGGTAGATGTGCTTTAAGACCTTAAAATATTTTGTAAGACACTATTGTTGAAAACTGAATTTCCACAAATGACTGACAATATTAGTTTATGTTAAAAAACTAGCATTTACATGCCTAGAAGCAATTCAGTTGTTTTAAATTTGAGAGAGGCATTAGGGAAGAGTTTTTACATAAACATACTGCCTTTTATAATATGAATGCAGCTGAAGTAGAAGCTTTGAATGAACTTAAGGACATTTCTGTCATTGAAATTCGACCAGTGGATAAAGGAGGGGGGATTGTTGTATTAGATAAATTGTTCTATTATGAAGAAATATTACAGATTTGTTAATGGAATTATGGAGAAAGTGTCATTCTTAAGGTTTGATTTGTTAATGTGTGGCTCTATTTCTGAACATTTGTTTAAATACTTTAGCATTGAGCATCCCACAGTTCCTATACTATATGGCTTACCCAAAATACATAAGGATATGGTCAACCCACCCATGAGACCTATAGTGTCTAGTGCAGGGCGGGCAACTGAACCACTATCAATATACGTAGAGAAGACCCTTCGCCTTGTTTTAGATAATGTGAGTAATGTACTTAGAGACACTAAATGTTTTTTTGAAAGCGTTATATGGTAAAGTTACTGGTATCAAAAATGAATATATTTTTGTGACCATGGACATAGAGTCTCTCTTTGCCTAATACCTGGGGTGTAGATAATATCAGGGAATTCTTAACAGGTAGAAATGTTTTTGATAACGATAAGGTGAACTTAATCTGTATGCTTTTGGACATCATTTTAGAGAATAATATATTTTTGTTCAAAGATGAGTTCTATCTTCAAGAATTGGCGTAGCTATGTGCACAGCTTGTGCCAATAGCTACGCCAACTTAGCTCTTGCTCAATGGCAAGAAACACAAGTGCTGACTAATAATGCTTTCTCCAGTCATATCATCTGGTACACTAGGTTTGTGGAGAACTACTTCATGAACATGTGGAATATTTGTAGAATACAACGTCTTTTTTGAGATTCACTTCTCAGCACTCGAGAAGAAATACATTTTCTTGATGCGACTGTTAGGAAGACTGGTCTTGGATCTGTGAGTAACAGTTTATATAGGAAACCTACACATAAGAATGCCCTTTTACACAAAAATAGTATACATCCTAGACACGTTACTAGGAATGTGGTAAGAGGGCAGGTTCTGAGAATAATGAGGCTACACAGTGAAGAAACCATAATGAGGGTAGCCCTACAGCAAATTAAAACTGAGTTTCTATCTAGGGGTTATACAGTGAGAAAACTGGACCACTGTATTGATCAGTGTCTTAAAGAACGAGACTCTATTTTTCTGATATACTGAATACTTAGAATAAGAAAAAGTACTGACTACAATAACATCAGAATTCCACTGACATACTCCAGTGATGTCAGTGTTTTCTGTGATATATTTAAAAAAACTGGAATATATTACAAGTGTCAGATCAGCTCAGGGAAATAGTTGGAGATAACCCCCTCGTTACCTTTAGGAATAATTTATTATTAAAGAGACAACTCTGCTATAGACCTTATAAATATGGCACTTCTGTTGATTCACAGAGACTTGGGACTTTTTCTTGTAGAGGATGCTCTGCATGTAGCTGCAAACACGCTGAACCCAGCTACAGGCACCCTAGTGAGGGTTTTCAAATAGAGTGCAAGTTCTATGCAGATTGCAGGACCCGCAATATAGTCTACTTTAGCTACTGTGTGTTCTGTCATGTATTAAATCAGAAAGACTAATCGCCCTTTTAAAGAGCATATTTTAGATCACATTAGCGACATTAGGAACAGGAAAGAAAGTAGTGCCTTAGCAAAACATGTTACAGAATATGGTCCACAACATAAGTTCAGATTTTTTGTGCTAGAAGTGGTTACTGACAATATCAAAGGGGGTGACAAAGAAAAGGGACAGAGTCAGCTGAACAGAAGTGGATTCATCAGTTTGGGGCTGATAAAATACCAGGAATAAATGATGCAGTTACATTGAAACCTTTCCTACGGACACACGGGCTGAAGCACTGATTTATAAATGGCGCCCCCCCCCTTCGCTTTTTTATTATTTTTTTATTTTTATTCTTGTTATTATATGTATCTTTTTAAATCAGTGATGCTGCTTTTACATGGCTTGACTGTAAGATTTCATTGGTTGTTATTAATTGGACAAGGTTGATAGGCTGTTCGGTACTATATCTATTTGGTGCATTTTGTTAATGGCAGTCTGATGAAGCAATTTCATTGTGAAAGCGCTTACTACTGTTTTACTACTACTAATTAAATATTTTTAGCCCATGGCTGTGTGTTCTGGTGTTTTGCTGTGATTTCTGGAATTTATCGATTACTGCTGTGCTCTACACCAGATTTATCCAGGTACTTTGCTTGTTTTTCTACATTCTGACGCTGAAGTTCAAGAGCAGATCGGAGGAGGAATCGATGGTGAAAGGGTAGGCTTGACTGGTTCCGAAGCCCTCTGGGTTGGATCCAACAACAATTTGGTGAGCACCAGTGTCTTTAACAGCCTCTGCACCAAGCAATCCATATCATCATCACAGGGGTTCCTAGAAGATCAAGTGAAGGTAGCAGGAGATCTGGAAGACTGTAATAAGGGAGATCTTAAAGTTGGAGATGCAGGTTTCAATTCTGGAGAACGGCTCTGTACATGAAATCCCAATGGCACTGAAACTGAAGGAGCCATGGTACAAGGCTTCTTGGACCCCAGAGTCTTCAGGTCCGAAGATGAAACTTTTTGTAACTTTTTCGATGGCTCCGACTGAGCCTGTGAGGAAGTTGACATTTTCCCCGACTTGTCTGATTTTGAAGAGGGGGAATGGCCCGACTTTGAAGGACCTTGACCCTTGATAGTTTTGGAAAAAGGGGGGTCTTCAATAAGCCTCTCAAAATCAATTTATTTTTCCTCTCCAGTAGTATCCTGTGACTAAATGAGTGACATATGGCACAAGACTCCTGAAGGTGTACCACTCCGAAACTGTATGTCCGTCAGTAATGGACATTTTTTGGCTGCACTTTAACACATTTCTTAAACCCTGAGGGTTTAATATCCTTAGACTGCTTAGAAGACATTGTAGTAATCAGCAACATCCCTATAAAAGCTAAAAATGCACAACAAGGTATCTGTATATAAAGTACTACAACTTTTTTTTTTTTTTTTTATATAAACAAAAAGTATAATGCTAACTATAAAGGGAAAAAAGGCCCTCGAATTCAAACGGGCAAAAGCAGCCCTCTAATTTAAACCAGCTAGCCTGGTAATTTAAAGAAGAAAGCAAGGGGAAAAATCTAAGGGTCAAAACAGCTCTCTAACCTAAACAAGCCTCCCTATATAGTTAAAAGGAAGGAAGCCCTCTAACTAAAAACGGGCTTAAGAAAATAAAATTTAAGTCGGGATAGGGTAAGAGAAAAGGCCTTGAGAAGAAAAACGACAGCCAACAGCAAAGCGAACACACTAAATCTGCTTAATAAACACTAGCTAGAATATAATAGTAGTAATAAACTGACAGTTATCCAAAATATGAAAATACGAAAATTCCACTTAGCCACAGCCAGTAGGAGCACCCAATCTTGTTTAATGTCAAACAAGATCTGGAGATCTGGGGAGCTTTCCTAGGGCATGATGGGATAGGGTTTCAGCCACAAGCTAGTAGATGGCCTCGAGCTTTTGTATAAGGCCGAGTTGGAACTGAGGATGGGTTCCAAACCCAACCAGTTAAGAATGAAGGTGCGATAGGACAACATCACATTAACGGTTTCCTACTCATGACTATCCTAATGATTTTATTGTCACACTGGTGGCTGCCAAGCAGTATTCCACACAGGATGATTTTTTTCCAATTTGCTGTGGTGCTTGAACAATCAGCAAGTTTGTTTGTTGTACGGACAATAAAGCACTCATCTCACCAATGTCTACACTAACCACAATTAAAACAAGTTCTTAAATGTGGTAGAACTTGTGGTGACTCTGGTGGTACAGGGGATAATTTTGCTGATATTGTCTTGGGGGCTGTGTTTGGAGAAATCTGAATCTACCACTTTCCCCAATATTTCTTCTTTATTTCCCCACACATTTGAGTCCATATCAAACTGCTGGAACTGAATGTCAACTTTATTTTCTTTTTACCCCCTAAGTATATTGTTTGCCACATTTTGTGCTTGATTCACAATTCCATGAATTCCCAAATTTGAATAGTTTCAAAATCCTTTTTAAATGGCTCTTGTATGGGAGGTAATACACCTTCTACCAAAGCTGCTGACAACCCACTGGTTGCCATATCTTTTGTAGGTTCCTGATGGCCAGAAAAGGCTTCAAATGCATCTATCACGAGTTGTAAATACGCATCAACAGTTATATTTTCCTTCTGCACAATAGCTTTGATTCTTGCCCAGTTAAGGGGTTGGGGGCATGCCACGGTAAAGGCTTTTAATGAGTTATTCCTGGTAGCCAGAAATCCATAATCTCCCTGTTTTGGGATGTTGCTAACTATACTCAATATTTTTTGAATATGTCAGGGGGTGTAGAGACTTTTGATACTGCTCTCAAGCCTTCGATAGCTGGATTTTGTAATTGTACACTCTTCTAAGATATTTACATTTTTATCTGAATCTGTCTAAATGGGAGGTAAAGAATCTACAATGGTTTAAAAATCCACTGCAGTCCGTGGATGTACTACCCTTATTGTAGGTTAAGCCTAGCTCTCTCTTCCCTAGCTGCTGCTGGATTTGGTACTTCTCTCAACTGGAACATTTGTGTGGGAGATATAAAAAAAATCAGTGGAAGAATCAGAATCTGCTTCTTCCTTTATTTTATTTGACAGGATGTGTCCACTTATATTCCTCCCCATCTATGACAGATGGAAACTGGGTAATGATTTTCCTATTTTTTTTTCCAAAGTGTTAGATTTTGGTGAAGAAATTTTATTAGGTAATCTTTTTAGTTTGCCCACATACTACTCTTGGCACTAATTCCATGTTGATGTCTGCAACATTTGTTTACCTTTATTAGCTATCGGCATTGACATTTCATCAGATAACGTTTCGGTGGATACAGTGCCACTGTTGGCACAATACAGTGTTATAAAATGCCGCAGAGGGACAATTTAGAAGAGTTGTAAAAAACATGGTCTGTATCTGGGGAAGTCTTTTTTTTTTTCTTTTGTCACTTTTACCTCAATTGCCCTCTTGGAGAGGGAGAACTATCAGATTCTTGAGGCACAGGCAGAGTCATAAGGTGGAGGGAATACAGAAGACAACAGAAGACAATCATCTTCTGATGATTCTAGCTGTGTAACTGATAACTTTTCTAACCGTCTTAACAGATACATACCCCAGGAATGGGATTGCTCATTTGCGCATTTTAGTAATGAATTTACTATCCTATTAGCTGCCTTCGATCATGACTTTAACTTAGCAGAGTTAGATTTAAGACTTATAACTACAGACTTCTTTTCCTTAATTTTAACCTTGTACCAGTCATTAAAGGCTGCCCAACAAGAGGCTGGTATCTTACTATCTTTCTGCTTCAGTTTATTTTTTAGATATTCTAAAATGTTATCATCAAAATTACTGGAAACTGTAAAGTGCTTTCATTTTTAGTGAGCTCAGACCAAAGTAACTACAGCTGCCTCTTCCATATTTATTAAACATACAGCTGCCTCTTCCATATTTATTAAACATACAGCTGCCTAAAGTCTCATACTCCTTTAAAACACTTGTACTGGCGCCCATGATAAAAACTCACTCTTACACTAAAGGGATAGATATGTGACCAATTACAAATTCACTCTCATTCTTAATGAAGGAATCGCTGCTCCTTGTCTGTTTTTTATTAAAAATACACTCTCATATTGGAGAAGCTTACCCTGACCATCTGACAAGGATATTATGTCCCTGTATTTTACTGATTAGACTCCACTAACACACAATGAAATGAACTTTATGCTGTTAGTGTGACTGATCATACATGCATACAATTTCTCAGACACGTACAGTTTACCCTCTCACTATTTAATGGAAACAATCTAAGGGAAAGATTAGTCAAGTTTACCTGTAAAGACCTTACATACATTCTGCTAACACAGCAAAACTAAATCTTCGGCAGGCACCATGGCTTGACTACTGTTGAGCGTAAAAACCTTAGCAAGGCAAAGACTTGCATTAAAAAACACCTTTAATGAGTAAAAACACAAAAATAACGATGAGCACTTTCGGCTGTATTAGCCTTCATCAGATCGTAAATAGGCATTCATCTGGAATCACTTAAAAATAAATTACATCCAATCATATTCGCTTCTAAAGCAAACTAACCAATAGAAATAATTTCCTGTTAGCTTAAGCAATCATTAATAGATCATCCAATCATAAGTTACATTAAAAACAATGTGCCAGTGGCTCATATGGGGTTGAGTTAAGACAGCAATAATAATGCAACCAATTGCCATAGCCTATGCAAATTAAATTTTCAGGGAAGACGTTATTGGTCTTTCAAATCAAGACTACCAATCATCAGTTTATAACCAATATAAATGACTGATCGTTTAGTGGTTTTTAACGTGTTTGCCTTGCTAAGGTTTTTACGCTTAACAGTAGTCAAGCCGTGGTGCCTGCTAAAGATTTAGTCTTGTTCTATTATTTTTTGTTCCTCGGCAGCTTTAGCAGTGCCTACAATGTGTTTTTTACTTTTAAATTCTGCTAATGGTTACATAAAGAAATTATGTATTGGTACACCAGAAATGTGCCTGACAGAAAACCTGTCACATTGGCCTCAGTGACAACTTCTAATGCAATAACACACAAAAGGTTTGGAAATCTGAGTCATGACACCAAACTGTTAAGGGTACCAAATAATGTTCACATGACATAGTTCAGCAAAGAATAATAATCTCCTTTATTGCAAAGAAAGGCACATAAGTGGGAGACTAGGAAATCAATGGCCTGTCTCCTTGCACAGTAGAATCATACATTTTTTATACCTTTTCTGATTAAATTCAACATTACTGTAACAATCACAGAACCACCATTGTCCAATTAAAAATAAATATTGCACTAATTCTTCTAAGATCGCCTAACTCTGTGTTTATGACTTTCAGTGTAATCATGAGTTCCAAATTCCATAAAACAACTTTCTACAAAGAACAGAACTTTCTGCACTTTGTCATGTTAGCATTTTTCATATTTGGCAGGAAGCACTGAAAAATACTCGGGAATCCATCTTGAGATAAAAGAATATTTAAAATAAAGTACACACACTAACATTTTACCATCTCTGTATGCCTCATACTTCACACCAATAACTTCACATCTCATCCAGCAAGAGAGAGAGAAAGAAAATTCCTTCATATCCTAGCAATGACAAGCAAGCCCACCTTCCAAAGCATGACCAATTACAGACACCCTTCATTATGCCTGCAATATATGAAACTTATCTCAACAACCTGGAATCCTTAACTGCTGCACTTAATACAAACATTCCAGATGATTTCAGCTATATGCCCACAAACTGACTAACAAACAACAAATGATAAATTATGCATAAAAGCACAACATCATCATGACAACTCTCTTGCTCAATTAGTGCCATTCCCTACTAAGAGCTCAAATATATTAGACAGAATTTTTATAAATATGGGATCATTATGCAACACCTATTGCTGTTCCCTCTGATCATATCTGAGTAATGTATCAGTAGTATTTATCCACAGAATCAAAACCTGACACACCCTCAAATCACACGGTATTTGGAGACTTCTCCAAAGCTAACTTCTTAGCACTAGCTTGAGACTTAAGTAGACTTAAAAAAAAAAAAAAAAAAACACCCGCATGAGAACTCCCATTGATAAAATGTTCACTTATACCACTGATTTCTGTACTCACCTAAGAACCTTCTGCCGCATTCATCACAAATACAATGCCAAATTCAGAAACAAACCTTCTTTGGTGGAATCCCGGTATCATAGGTTTATACTAGGCTATCTGCCCTAAGGCATTTATAAGCCTAGCCCAAAGTTTTGTGGCTTACGCCACCCCTTATATGAAAAAATACTGTGCCCATTAGTTTGTTGCCTCTGTCCAGCAGTGACACAGAGATGATTCCCGGGGTAAACCTACGATCTCCCATCCACAGGTCTAGATTTCTCTTGAACAGAGTCAGCGAGGTGCTCTGCCTCACATGGACCGGGATTTTATTCCACAGCATAGGGAGTCTCTGAGTGATAAATCTATCCCTCCAGCACGTCCTATTTATATCCGTGCTAAGGTTTAAGTCGCTTGCTCTAGTGGTTTTGGTGGATTTGGATTTTTGAGGTGGAGCATGTCCATTAATTCCGGGTTGGACATGGCCTTGTATGTCAGGCACATGTCACCTCTGAGCAGACGGTATGCGACTGAATAGAGCTGGAGTTTCTTCAATCTGGCAGCATATGACAGATTTTGGAGTCCCTTTATCCTTTTGGTGAGGAACTTTTGGGGTCTCTCCAATTGCTGCAGATGTCGGGTGAGATACATCCCGAATGGGGCATTGTACTCTATCATTGGTCTGATAAGTGAAGAGTACAGGGAACAATGACCTCACTAGATCTGGATGTGAATCCCTTCATGATCAGGTGGGCAATGTAGAAGGTCTTTCTAACCACTTTAGCAACGTGAGTGTCAAAAGAAAGGCCACTGTCAACCTGGGTCCCCAGGTCCCTGATAACCTCTTCTGTGCTTAGTGGATTGCCACCTATATGGTAGCTTGGGGTTACCTTGTTTTTCCCGAAGGGTATGACTATACATTTTTGGCGTTTAACTTCAGGCCATGGCTCTGGCACCAGCTATCTGTTTCCGTGAGTCCCTTCTGAAGGATATCCGTGTCCGATGCACTTTCCACTATGGCCCAGTTTGCAGTCGTCTGCAAACTTTGTCAGCCAAAGTCCTCCCATGTTGGCCTGTACTTCTGAGAAGTAGATGCCAAACAATAGGGGCCAAGGACCGAGCCCTGTGGGACACCACTTGTGACCGGCTTGGAGTCTGACACAGCCAGCAACTCTAACCCTGTGGGTTCTGTCCTTAAGCCAGTTTGCAACCCATCTTGTGACATATGGGTTTACATTTAAGCTGGTAAGTTTTTCTACAATACCAGAGTGGGGTATTGTGTCGAAAGCCTTTGCAAGGTCAAGGTAGGCTGTATGGACTGCCTTTCCCTCATCAATGGCCTTGGTGACTGTTTCGAAGAAGTCAACCAAGTTCAAAAGGCATGATCTTCCCTTGACAAAGCCAAACTGGGTCGGGTCCAATGTCTGCAAGTCCCTTGTATCTTTGTTTATGAGCTCCATTATGATCCTCTCCATAGCTTTGCAGACTAGACTTGTTAAGCTTATGGGGCGGTAATTACCAGGGTCCGTAGAGGCGCCGCCTTTGTGGAGTGGGACCACAGTTGCCGAACGCCACTCCTTGGGCACGTATCCTGTGGTAAGGCTGAGATTAAACAGCTGCCTTATGTGCGGGTTTAATTCCTCATTTAGCTCGTGTAGCACACAGCCGGGGACACCATCCGGTCCCATTGATGCTGTGTTTTTAGCTTTAGAGAGAGCAGCTTTCACCTGCGCATTTGAGATGTCCGGGAGGCTACACTCGGCTGGGATAGTTATCTCTCCTTTAGGGGAGAGGGGTGAAGTTTGCACTGAACCTGTCTGCCAGTATGTTGGCAATGTCTGTGGGTTCAGTGATTTTTGTATCATTTTGGACTAATTCTGAGCATATCTGGGAGTTTCCACCCAGGTTCCTAACATAGCTGAAAAAGGCCTTATGATTGTCCTTTGAATCCATGGCAATTTTTCTCTCAAAATTGGCCTTAGTTGATTTTATGAGTGCTCGTATTTTTTACTAATACTGATCAGGGGTGACTTCCTTTTATGGATTTTGTTCTATCATGTAATAGCTTTCTCCTCTTATTGTAAAGTTTGTTAATGGCTGGGGTCCACCAGACTGGATGTTTGCCCTTTGTGGAAAGAGTCTTGGTTTTATTTGGGATTGCCTGATCCATGCAGTCCTGGAGGTGTTCATAGAAGGCATTTGTAAGGGCTTCCGAACTTGGGTTGTGGTTTCCACTGGCTCAGGGGCCTTGAAGGATACCACACCAGTCTTGAGTAGTGTGAAGTTTGCTTTAGAGAAGTTCTTCACTATGGTCTTTTTGTTTGGGGTGGGGGCGGGATGTGGATTTCCAGTGAGATTAGTTTATGATCAGATCTCACCAATGAGGGATATACTTCCAGTGTGGAGCATTTTGTCCCCATGTTTGTGACAATGAGATCTAGTATATTTTCTCCTCTCGTGGGAACAGTGACTAGCTATTCCATGGCATTTGAATTTATGAACTCCAGGAACCGTTGGGCTAGAAAGTTAGGGCTTGAGTAATGTTCCCAGTCTATATTCGGGTAGTTGAAGTCACCCAATATGATGGTGTTTGGAGATACATTTATACCCTCCAGTGTCTTCAGGAAGACTGTGTGGGGGTTCCTGAGTTTGAGAGGGTGGCCTGCAGCATGCTACAATTTGTAGAGCAGTTTTGCCTATGGTTAGTTGCACCTGGATGGTTTCCGAAGCTTCGTGCGTTGCCACCAACCTGGAGGTGTGGGCATCCTTTATGAATATGGATACACCCCCTCCTTTTGTGGTGTGGTCCGGGTTTTGGGGCCGGAACGCATGATATGAGGTAAAACCTAATAGTGCCGGGGTGCTCTTAGGAGCCTTGAACCAGGTTTCAGTTACAGCACAGACATCGATGTTCTCCATACTGAGAAGGGCCTCGAGTGCGTGCATTTTGAGATTTAGACTTCTGGCATTGAGCAGCATTACCCTCAGTTTCTTCCCATTTTTGTTTTCTAGGGTGGTAGGTTTAGAATTTGAGCCTTGCCTAAAAAAGGCACTATGGGGTGGCAAGAGCCTTAGCCAATATCCGAATCCCAGGGTGACAGGTGCAAGCCGTCCCTTGAAGCAGCGTGGCTTGTCAAGCATGTCATCCCAGGCAGACAGACACTGGATCCCCTTTGAATGACACCAGACATTAAGCCAATTGTTAAAGCTGATCATCTTGTCTCTATATTGTGGCATCATTCTTGGTGAAGGAAGGATACTGCTCAGGGTTAGGGTCATACCTGCCTGGGCTACATAATCAGAGAGCTCCTCTATGTCTCTTTTCATGTAGTCCAGGGAGGTACGTCTCAGGTCGTTCACACCAGCATGGACAATGACTGTGTCATATTTGTACTTGCCGTGGAGTGACCCGAGTGCTTGTGTTATGTGGCGGATTCTAGCCCGATAGGCAGCTTACTGTGACCCTCTCCTTGTTCAGCCTGGTGAGTGGGACATCAGTGTGTCTGACTATGGAGTCACCTATGACAAGTATGTTTGGTGTTGTATTTGGCCTTAAGGGCTGTGACTGCTTTGCACACTGCTTTTGTGGTTTATGTGTTGCTTGTGGGGTGTCTTGAGGTAGCAGTTGTTTGGGTGTCTGCTTTGGAGGCCTCTGCTGTTTAGGTAAATTTTTACTCAGAGCCTCCGAGTATGTCTTTGTGTGTTTGATTCAGTGGAGTGGTAGCATTATGTGAGGCTGGTTTTGTGGTGTGTGTAGTTGCCTTCTCCTCCTGTCTGGTCTTGCCAGTCCTGAGTTGAGAGAGCTCAGCCTCCAGTTTGGCTAAATAGCTGCATCTCTCAAGTATTTGTGTTATGTGGGAGGAGGAGAGGGTTGTCTGTGTACATGAGGCAGTTATAACATTGCCTCAAGATTCCCAGATTCACCAGCTGGACCGGAGAGGAGATTGACAACTGACCTTTGGACATGCTAGAATAATATTGGGAAATCCTTAATTGAAAACAAGGGCCAGTGGGGAGTGAGGGTGTAGTGCTTTTAATTTTTAGTGCTGACTTATATAATTGCTTTAGTGAGCAAGTGCCAGGTAACTTGAGTGCAATGTGTTACAAGTAACTAAATGCAAAAGCGACAAACAGTAACTTTCTTTCAAGTGAAACAAGGAAATAAGTACAGTAAGCAATGCAGATATCACTAGTGATCCACAGAAGCTGAGAAGTTGCGTATTAGGTGGAATTAGCTTCCAGGAAATAACAAGCAAACAAACAACAAGCATATAAACAAAGCTAGATTCAGCAGGCCTGGATCTAGTCTATGCTAGAGCAAACAAGGTGTACCAATTTCAGTAAGATACAGTTCAAATATTCAGGCACTATAAACCTTTAACCAGAAATTCCCAGCTGAGAAGGGCAGAGTCCAGCCTCTTCTCCCACAAGAGTGCAGACCACGAACCTTCTTAATGTAAAATAACTGGCCTGAAGCCCAAGTGCCTAAACCAGAACTAATACACTTGGACACTGGGCTCTCAATCAGCAGTTCCCAACTTAGAAGGATGAAAGCTACCTGTCCTGCCACCACAGTGCTTGCCACAAACCTTCCTAATGTAAAATAACTGGCTTGAAAGCCCAAGTGCTTAAACCAGAATTAATACACTTTTAGAATAACAGACACTGAGCCCTCAATCAGCAGTTCTCAACCTAGAAGGATGTAAGCTACCTGTTCTGCCACAACAGTGCAGACCACAAACCCTCTCAGTGCAAAACAACTAACTGGTCCGAAGCCCAAGTGTTTAAACCAAAAGGCTTAGAATGAGTTACACCAAGCAGTAATAAATACAATTGAGTATTTTTAAGATGATGCAAAAGTAAAAAGAAGTAGGTAGAAACACAAGTACAGTAAAAGCAGATGAAATTTTTTTTTTTTTTTTTCTGAACAAGTGCTGAGATCAAAGAAACAGATTTGAGTGCTGAAACTAGAAAACTGGCTAGTTATAAGAAAAAACAAGCTAGAAGGCTTCCCTCAAACACAGAAGGGCTTGGGGGCTCAGAAGCCTACAAATAGTCTGTACCACTTAACAAGAAAGGCAGGAAATAAGATTAATTTTTTTTTTCTATTTCCCAGATGCTCTCTTTGTACACAGTAGGAGTGCCTGAAATCAGAATATGATCTCACTGCACTCAGTTGAGTGAGCAAATGAGATGGGCCCAGAGGCAGGCTGAGGGGCGGGCAGTTTCAATGCCACTAAGATTACAAGAAAAAAAAAACTCCTAGCCATAAGAAATAAACCTAAATCTCTTCACTCCAAAACTGACTTAAAAAGGATGAGTAAAAAGCAAGGCAAAAGACTAACACCTGCAAAGCTAAACATCAATTAAATACTGATATCACATCTAAAGAAAACCATAAAGCCTTCTATAACTACATCATGAACCTTAGAAACAATATCTAGCATTGCAAGGAGTTGAAATCAAATCATACTACCCACTCTGATCCCTCACAGGGAATACTGTAAATATATTAGTCGACAAATTCAGCACAAATGTCTCTTCCCTGTACTCCTCATGTTTTCACTGGACTGGGTTGATATTAAATAGTGGCACCCAACTTGAACAAGGATATTGAAAGCACACTAGTGGGCAAATTTAGCTTAAAGGTTTTTCCTCTGTCACCTCCATGGGCCCCCTCCAAACATCCAGCCCAGTCATCAGCTTCCTCTGTGATTATCCAGAACAAGTATTAGAAGTCCCCATCCAGAACAAAAACACTAGTTCTATGGGTCTAAAAAACATACTAGTCAATTTCCTTGTCAGTGTAAAAGCCTGCCTCAAGGACACCCTTAAAAACTCACTAAATCTCAGCCACTTCAATGGTTACGTACTTGAAATATGGGCAACAGCTGTTGGGGTCCCCCTCCAAGACTGGTCCAAACACGGACCTTGAGAACTAAAAACCTTTTAGTCTTACCAACCTTATTTATAAAGCAATGCAATGTAATCACCATAGAATTTGCAAATAAGAATAATTACAGCTTACAATCATTAGACTTAAGTCAAGTTGGCTACATAAAGCTGAGCTCCTGCTTACTTCACCTGGCTAAATTTTTTAAAAAGTCACAGATGTGTACTGATTTGCCTTCATCCAGTACATCACCTGCATACACCTAACCAATGATTTTGACACTATCCCACACTCCAGCATTATTGATAAATTGACCCAGCAAAATATAAACCCATACATAACTCATCCAAAAGAAAACTTGCTAAGAGGCAGAGCACATGTGATGAAAGTTAGTGGCACACTTTCATCAAAAATACTCACCAGTAGTGTTGCCCAGGATTCTGTACTGGGACCACTACCCAAGCATGCATGTACCTCACGGACATCAAAACTGACATAAAGGGTCTCTGTCTGATCAAGATTGTGGAGGACTGCAAAAGCAAGCTGTTGTGAACAACTCAACAGTAATATCCTCTAGGACGGCCTTAACAATACAAATTCATGATGGACTAAACTACGGACTAAAGTTCAACACACACAAAATAATATAGTTTCATTTTCTTTGGGGGGGGAAGCACATTTGTATTTACCAAACAAAAAAGATCACCCTCAAAACTGATGTAATACCTAGGCACATTCATGAATAAACTCTCCCTTGAGCACCATGTATCAATTCTCATTAGAAAATCCTTCTAACTAGCTCAAGTGATCACTAAAGGCATATCCTCCAAGTGCAGAGAACTTACTGCTCTACCTTACTCCACCCTTATCGGGCCAATATTAAGAATACAACTCCACTTTAATATGTATCCATCCAAACATATGGTTCAGCTAAAAAGAAAATTACAATTCTTCACTAAAAATATAATAAATAAATAAAATCTTGAGGATAAATTCCGTAAGCTACACATTATGTCTAAAAGGTATATCACTCCATTCTATCTCTTACAAACTGCTGTACAGTGATCTCTCCCTGGCCTACTAGGCTGTAAATTACTCTGTCCTGCTTGACTTCCTTAATGTTCATCCCTAGAAACACCACAAATATCCATTTTTGGAAATAAACCTATTATACAAACAGGACTTATTTATGGGATAGATTCTACTCCTAAAATATACCCTACATTTAGAATGAGTTTGCGCTGCACCCCAAACAGAGTATTTATTTACTTACCATTTGTTTATCGGTAAAGTCCGACTGGGACAGAGCCCATTTTCAGTGGAGGCCTGGGGAGAAACGCTCCAGAAGCATGTCCTTGGAATGTTTGACAAAACTGGTGTACCTGGAGGAACCTCATGTGAATGCAGAGAGGACATGCAGACTCTTCACAAAAAGCACCCTAGCCAAGAACTGAACCGGATAATTTCTTGCTGTGAGGTGACAAAGCTAACTGCTGCGCCATTGCGCTCCCTACCTCCTAAAGTCTCTGGAGATCTAAATCAAGCTTAAGACAAATGGATGAGAAACCATAATTCACCCTTTGGATACTCAGTCCTTTACAGACAATAAAAATGGTAATTTGCATTGGCTAGGGTCCCAAGAGTCTTCTACAATGATTCATTAGTCTAGTCTATGGTTATGAACCTATAGACACACACACACGTGTACAGATACATATACACACACATATGTGCGTGTGTGTGTGTGTGTATATATATATATGTATGCATGTTTATATGTATACACACACATATACACAAAGCAGAAGTCCATGTTCTTTTGAACTCTCATTTTATACTCCTACTGTATATTCATACCCCAGATGTACCTGTTTTCCTGCAGATACACTAATCTTTTTTATCAAACAATAAATCTTGTTGTGTGTAATTAACCACTGAATATATCCAGTGGCTGCTGGACTATATGGCTCAAAAAAATCACCAGGTGTTTTTAAAAGCATGCATACTTAGCAGACACTTTTTTATTAAGATTTACAGAGTAAATTACTACAGCCTGTGAAATATAATCTTACAATCTTATCAAGTCAGACAGCTGCACTCAAAATGATAGGTCATAGGATATTCCTCTGTGCATCTTTTTAATTCAAGAATAATTCTGAGATGATTTTTGCAGTTAATTATTTCTTCTACTTAAACTCTTCAATAATTATTGTAAAGTTTATGTACTCTTATGGTCCTTTTAATTCAGCTTACAAGATACATATGCACTTTTCAACTAGTACTCTATCCTGTTTTATAAAATGGACTTGATAAAAGAAGGAAGCTGACTGACTATTCAATATTCTGAAGGGTTACATTACAGTGAAAGTTCACCATAACAAATAAATGTAAAACAACAGAATAAAACTGGCACACATATCTTAACTAGTACTGTTTAAATAAATTAAATGTACAGAAGTGAAAAAAATTACTCGTATCTATGCATCCTTGTGCAATGAAATTAAACAGTAGTTAAATTCCGGTTCTTATTATTTAAGCTGAAACGGGGCGGCCACGGTGGTGCAGTGGTTAGCATTGCTGCCTCACAGCAAGAGGTTCTCCGGTTCAATCCTCGACTGGGGTGCCTTCTGTGCGGAGTCTGCATGTCCTCCCTGTGGTCGCGTGGGTTTCCTCCGGGTGCTCCGGTTTCCTCCCACATCCCAAAGACATGCTGCAGGTGGATTGGACACTCTAAATTGGCCCTAGGTGTGCGTGTGAGTGTGCCTTCTGTGGAAGGTTGGGCGCCGGGCTGGCAACTCGACACCGTAAAACTCCACTGCCATTCAATGTGCGGACAAGGTGATCCGCTGTGGCGACCCCTAACCGGGAAAAAGCCGAAAGAAGAAGAAGATTATTTAAGCTGAAACACACAGTAGCCACCTCAATTTCATGCATTGCCATTTTGTTTTAAGTACGTGTTAACTAAGCAAATAAGCTACAAAACATGCATCTTTTTAGTGGTGGCCCAGGAACACTTTTTACAGGAAAACTCTGCATCAAATGTAATTACATTTATCCCAGAGTTATTTTTTGTCACTGTAAAATCACCTAGCTTTATTAGTTTAGTGGCCAGAAACCCATCAGCACATTTCTGTTTCTTCATTTCCATGTTTTCCTTGCCACAGATCAAGAAAATCCCACTATATTTTTCCTGGGCAGATTTTGCACTGCTCATTTGTTCATTCTCCGATTACCAGCCATACAGGAGCTTAGCCCATTCCCAGCACACAATAGACATATTGGAGAAACTTATTTTGGATAGGATAACAGTTCACTGCAGGACAAATATACTCATCTACACATGTTACAAAAAAGAAGTTATGTACTCACCATAATGTTCCATGTTTGTAGTCCATCTCGCCTTTCATTCTTAGATATGGGTTCGGAGCCGATCCTCGGCTGCGACTCGGCCTATTACAAAGCTCAAAATCTTCTAGTTGGCTCGTGTTTAGGTTGGTATCCCATAGTGCACCAGTACAATCCCCAGATCTTGTTTGCTGTAGATAGAACTAAAGCTATCCAGAAAGAACAATAATGAAAGATCTCCACCTTATTATGGAAAATTGTCCTGTCGCTAGATCCCTCCAGGACGGGAGTAGGTGGGTGGGTTCGTAAGAATGAAGGGCAAGATGGACTACAAACATTAAATGTTATGGTGAGTACATAACTTCTTTATGTTCTGTAGTGCTATCTCGCCTTCATTCTTACATATGGGACGGTGTCTCTAGCAGCTTATTCTTGGGTGGCTCATGGAAAAATACTCCTGAGTACCTTGGAACCAAAGGAGGCTCTACCCCTAGAGGTCAGGACCAATTTGTAATGAGTAATAAAGGTATGAGGGGTAGCCCAGGTTGCTGCTGCACAAATATTGTCAATTGTAACTCTGGCTTGGAAGGCTGCAGATGTAGACTGGGATTGTGTAGAATGAGCCTTAAATCTTGAACGGTAAAGGCTTTCTATTAGAAGAAGAAATTAAGCAAATACAGCTCAAAATCCAATTCGAAAGGGTCACTTTGGAGACTGTGAGACCTAATCTGGAGTCAGAGAAAGATACGAACAATTAGTTTGACTTCCTGAATTCCTTAGTCCTGTGAAGATAGAACCGTAACTGTCTGTGAACATCCAACTGATGAAATTTGTATTCTGCTGCATTGGAATGGTTAGGGAAAAATACCGGCAGCTCTATGGTTTGGTTCAAGTTATTATGAGAGCAAACTTTAGAGATAAAAGATGGATTTGTGCAAAGAGAGACTCCGTCTTTGTGGAAAATCAAATAAAAGGGCTTGTGTAATGGTTAAGGTGCTTACCTTTGAAACACAATGTGCAGGGTTTGATTCTGACATGGGGTAACTGGCTAGGCTTAAAATTGCCCATAAGTGCAGTTAGCCTAGTACTAACCTATGAACTATGATAGAACGTGCTTGTAACTCTGATACTAGTCTAGCAGATATGATGGCTACTACAAACAAAGTCTTGCAAAACAGAAACTTTAGTGGGCACAAATGAGCAGGTTCAAAGGGTGGAGAAGTTATTTTGGACAGGACGAAATTTAGATCCAAGGAAGCTACCAGTTCCCGAAAAGGAGGTCTCTAAGGAAAGTTTTACACAATCTGTGTGACATCAGGTTAGACTCGAGTTAAACAGCAAAGATGTGGTCAAAGTGCCCAAAACATAACTAGTAATCCAAAATTAGGCACTGGAGATCAGTAGTTCCAACACACAAGTAATTTAATGTCAAACACAGCAAAATGAACACACATCCACAAATAAAAGCTGATAAAAACACTTCTCCTTACATTTTCGTCTCATAAAACTTCATCAGATGGGCAAAAACATCATAGTTACCTAGTTAAATAACTTTTCCTGTTTGAATAGACCAATGAAATCAATGATTCAATTAGTTACCAAGATACAGAAAGAGGGGATTTTAAACTGCATGTGACAATCTTATTAATCTATCACCATCTGGTGGACAAATAATAAAACACATGAAAATGTATATAAAATCAAGAATTCACTTAAATAAACCAGGATAAAATAACATGAATATACATAAAAAATGTAAAAATATCACAATTTTGCAGACCTGAGCTTGAGTACAGGTTCTCAAGTTGACCCAAATGAAAATTAAATATCACTGCCAAATGAACCCTAATTGTGGCGTCAGCAGATCCCTGCTGGAAAAGTTCAGACAAAAATTCTAAAACCACTGGGATGGATAAGTGTAAGGGTCAACATTCCTTTCTTCAGCCCAGATAGAAAACCTTCTCCATTTGCTAGAGTATAACTTTCTGGTGGAAGGTTTATATGAAGATGTGAGAATGTGGGCCACAGCATGTGAAAAATCATGAAGCCTGACTAGGGATAGAATTGGAGCAACCATGCTGTCAAGTTGACGGTGTGAAGGCTGGGGTGAAGAGAGCCTGACATGTGCATCAAGAGATCTGGCACTCGGTCCAGAGTCCATGGATCATCTAGTAGATGAGGCCCGAGAAAGGGGAACCAAATCTGACGAGGCCAGTAAAGAGTGATGAGACTCAATTTGCTTCCCAGCAGTTTCACTTTCTGAATAACCATGGATATGAGAGGAAAGGGAGGGAAGGCATAAAGGAGACCCCTTACAGAAGGCACCCCGGCTGAGACTCGAACTACAGAACCTCCTGCTGCGAAGCGATAACGTTAACTGCTGTACCACTGCACCACCCACAGCAACAGCATTAAGGTACTTCTGCAAATAAAAAGTAATAGCATTTTTTTTTTTTTTTTTTTTTTTATCTTGCAAGTCATTTAATGTTTACAATACCCCTTCCTTTTCTCATACATAAAAATAAGAACATAGGATTCTTATGTTCTGGAAGCTTTGTGATTTTTGCAGTACTAAATATGGCCAGTTCTTATTTTTAACAATTTAGTTCAGACTCAAGAGTACTAAAAGAACCATGGGCAATTACATGATCCAAGCATTCTACAAGCTACAAGGAATGCTGTGATGAGTGTGCACCTCAAAGCTACTGATGAAAGTGTACCTAGTAGAGTTGTGCATGTAGGAAGACTGACAATGAAATCACAGTCTTAAAAATATATGATTTAGATCAGCCTAGGCCAAAGAATTGTACCTTCTAGATTTTGGAAAATTGTGGTTAACTCCTAAATAGGAGGATAAGCCATTTTAGTAGTAAGAAGCTAAAGACAAAATTTGCCAGAAAAAAGAGGAAAGTGGATGAACTCTCACATATATTGTATATGCAATAACAGAACAGTGCCCTCTGTGCAAAACACAAACATTTGCTTAAAACACAACACAATTAGCAATATAAAATACAATTTTGTCAGGGCGGAGACTGAATGAGCCAACAATATCATAGACTAAGAGGATTTCCAGTATGGTAGAATTTGATTTCATTATCTGAAGTTCATGGATTACACTGAATTGGGCAGTAATTACATTTTCTATTTCAATCAAGGGTAAATAGGACAACGTATAAAAAGAAATAAGGAGGAAAACATTTTTTCTGTAGGTGTCCTGGTCCAGCATCTGTGCACGAACATGCGTCTGTCTGTCATGGAAAATGAGAAAAGATGACGTTTAATAAGTAGTGTCAAGTTGTGTGTGAAAAGGAGGTATGACAGCAAATATATGACTACATATTCTGTGTACTCCCTATCTTCCACTACTGTCTGCCTAATTTCTGCTTTCCTTGTCTGCCTGTCTCAATAACCACTAATGGCATTCAATCAAGAATGCTCAACTTTTTACTAAACTCTGATGCTTAATACTCCTTTTTACTCCTATATGCGAGTGATCAAATACCATTGGTTACCTCTGGATATTTACAGCTTATGGAATCTTAAAAGGCACTTTACAAAATGTCTTGCCTGTACACTGTTTATTCAGTATGCTTTAATAGACCTTGTTTACATGTAACGGCACTTTGTAATAAATTGCCATAATCTAACTGTGTACTAGATTACTAAATGCAACACTGCCTTTCACATGAACTGTGCAACTTTTCTCTTGTGGTTTCCTCTGAGCATTACGTTGTATTTTTACAGTTACCGCTATGGAGCTAACCTTTTCTGCCAAGTTTATGAGATTTTATCAGTAGTGTAGCATCCATAAGAAAAAGTCATTAATGACAAAGAAGTGGTCTGACAAATGTATTTTCAGACTAAAGCATCTTTTCTTATTCAGTGTGCAGTCCTGTTGCTTCTTACATAAATGTACATTAACACAGCATGAAAAAGATACAGGGAGAAGAAACCCACTAATTACTAATCCCCCCGACCAATAACAGCAAAAGAATAATGACTTTGAATCTGCTTATGAAACATAATTGTACATACAGCTTTCCAAAAAATACTTCCTCCATCTGGAATGGAATCTTCAGAATGAAAATTTCTAGTATACAGCTGATGTCACATAACAGCCCAGTTCCCTGCAGCTCTGACAGAAGTGCTCAAGAGCTGGTATCACTGGAGATGTGAACAGAGTGATAGACTTTAGCTAAAAATGTCTACCAAAGAAAATTTCAGTGATATGTGGCCACGTCTGCCTCTGCAACCTCTGCTGCCATGCTTTTGTCTCTGTTTCTAAGACAACACAAACTACTTCACTCTCTAGTGCTTTTCTGATTTGCAAAGATCTGTCTGCATGCTTGACTACCCAGCTACAGAATGCTCAATGGAAATGTGAGGCACGGAATGCCTGACATGAAAAAAATCTGTATCATTCGCTATTACACTAGATTTTGAAAACAAAAGACGTTTTTAAACCTACTGATTTGGGTATTTAAATGGTTTGCCAGACAAGAGATATTTACCTGTTGGCAGTGAAAATGTTGGGAAAAATGAATACAGCTGCATATAAATAGGATAACCAAGCAAATAGGTTTAACTGCCCTGCTTATTTTACACAGGTTTATGTTTAGGACCCACATGAAGGCAGTAGCATATGCCATGCACTGTGTTCTATGGGCAGCGATGCATATCCCCCCGTCAAACCCAGTTTGCAAAGCTCCTGTATTATGTTTCTACCACAGTCTTTTAATTTCCTACTCTATCTTATACACAAACCTACCTAATCTAGCAAATGAGTATGAAAAGCCTCCCACCAAGTAAAAATACTGAAATAGAGCTAAACAATGAAACAATCACTGTACTACCGGAGTTCCACACATCACAAATATGAAAGCCTGATCTTGCCATGCCAGTCTCAAAACATTAACACTGATATGTGCCCATAGAATGGTGCACGGCAACAGTGGTCCCGCTACACAAGGGTGGGGCCACAACTGACCCTGGTAACTACCAACCAATAAGCCTGACCAGTCTGATCTGTAAGGTTATGGCGCGAATCATTACGGAACTCATAAATGGAGAGATTGGGAACCTCCAGTTGCTGGACCCCACACAGTTCAGCTTCAAGGGCAGATCAGCTTCAAGGGCAGATCATGCCTCCTGAACCTGGTGGATTTCTTTGAGACAGTTACTCAGGCTACAGATAAGGGAAAGGGGGTACACATGGCTTACCGTGACCTTGCAAAAGCATTTGACACCATTCCCCATTCAGGTATTATTAATAAGCTTACCAGCCTGGGAATAAACCCTTACGTCACAAGATGGATTGCAAACTGGCTCTCAGACAGATCCCATAAAGTAAGAGTAGCGGGATCTATGTCCGAATCCAGACCAGTAACAAGTGGTGTGCCTCAGGGCTCTGTCCTGGTGCCCCTCCTGTTTGGCATACACCTCTCAGAAGTACAGGCAAGCACGGAAAGGCTGTGGCTGACTAAGTTTGTGGACGACTGCAAACTGGGTGCTATAATAGAGTCTCCAGCCGACATGGAGATCCTCCAGAAGGGCTTAAATGACACTGATGCATGGTGTCAAAGCCATGGTCTCAAGCTAAATGCAAAAAAATGCGTAGTAATCCCCTTTGGAAAAAACAGAGTACCTGCAAACTACAACATAGGAGGTAATCCCCTGAAATCTAAAAAAGAAATAAGGGATCTAGGGACCCAAGTAGACAGTCAGCTTTCCTTTGATAACCATGTTGCCAAAGTGGTTAGAAAATCCTTCTATGTGACCCATCTGATCATGAAACGGTTCACATCAAGATCTAAGGATGTAATGGTGCCCCTCTACTCTTCCCTCATCAGACCCATTATTGAGTACAATGCACCAATTGGAATGTACCTGGCTAGACATCTCCAGCAGCTGGAGAGACCACAGAGGTACCTAACCAACTGGATTATTGGCCTCAAACAGTTGCCCTATGCAGCATGACTGAAAAAGCTAAGACTGTTCTCTGTTGCATAACGCTTTCTCAGAGGTGATCTCTGTCTAACGTACAGAGCCATGTCCAACCCAGAATTGTTGAACATGCTCCCTCTTAGCAAAACCAAATCTACTCGAGCTACATGCTCTAGGGACAAAAACCTCAACACAACAATGAATAGAACACGCTGGAGGGATAGATTCCCTTCACAGAGACTTCCCTTACTATGGAACAGGGTCCTGATCTACATAAGACTTAGCCCCTCACTATCCCTCTTCAAGAGGAACCTTGATGAGTGGATGGGTAAAAGAAAGTTCACACCGGGGATCACACCAACAGCACTACTAGATAGGGGCCAAGGGTACAAGCTGCTAGTACAAGGGTCTAGGGAACTACTAAATGGGCGGTGAATACCGCACAACGTGGCTGGGCTAATATATGCCTTCGGGCAGATAGCTCAGTACCAACCTATGAACCCTATTACAATGGCATCAAACATTAAAACAGGCAAGTGGCATGTAAAACTGCCTTAACTATACCCTGCTGTCTCCTTAAATAATGTTACCACCTTGATCAGGTTAGGAAATTGTAAATACATCATCCTGCGAACAAAGAACATCAGCCACTGCTTTGTGCTTATGAGCCATATGGCTCCTCACAAAGATATTTAAGATGTCAATCCAGAGTTTACAAACTGTAAACCATTAATTAGAATGGTGTCACCTGTAAATTAATGTAACTGACATGCTTGAACCAATGAGAGTAAGTGCAGATGGCTGGTTTACAACCACACACTGCTTCAGATTACTGTTATTAAACAGCAATACAACACCTAATCCTTATTATAACACCCAGACAAAAGTTGTGATTACTTCCAGCCATTTAATTGAAGTCTTTCTTTAAACATCACAATACAGCAAATGAGCCGTTTTACATTAAACTATGTAAAAGATATGTGCATAATCAAACATAAAATAATTCCACAGGAATTTCATTTTCTACACAAAATACCCCACAGTGTGGGCAGTACTTGGAAATACCAGACATTCCAGACACAACCCTCTTGGTGGTCCAGAACTACCCAGTGCATCCCTCCATTAGGTATTATCACTTGATTCTTCAACTTACATCTGCATGATTTGCAAAAAGCTTAAAGAGAAGATAAAACAATTAACATTTACACTTAGAAATCACACATCTTGTGTTAATCAAAAAAAATAAAAAATCAGGTGCTATTGCCTACCCTTATGTAAAGGGCTCATTAACAAAGCACTGCTAAAACAAATGCTTCACTTCTTCATTTTCAGTCTCCCATTAAACTATACAGTATGTAATAATGTGGAAAATATTCTGGGTACACATCTGTTCCACCTTCCCATCATTTCTACTCCAACATAAAGAAAATATTATGTCTGCTCTCCCTACCCAACCTACTGTTGACTTCTGGCTTTTTCCAGAAGCTCACTCATTCTTTCACTGAATGACCCCTACAACTCATTGCAAAACAATACTGGACATGCCCTTTCACAGGAATGGTCATCCAACTTCTCAGAGTAGGCTCTGTAGTGAACTTCCTAAATTCCAGGAGCAAAGACCCTATAAGAAGTAGCAAATAATGTGCCTGGAGATGGTCAAGTTTCCGATTGGGGGAGAGGACGTACAATGCTTTAAGTGCAGATGGCACTTCTACTCATCCACCAATCATAAGATACCATGTCCAGCCAAAATCTTCTGCGACCTGCGTTTGTCCTTGAATTTGGCTTGCCAGTAGCCCAGGTGGATGCCCTGCCTCTGCTCCATCAGGCCAGCATGCTCATTCATGTCTGCTGCTTGGCAGATTAACACAACCAGAAAAAGGTGTGTGGTTTTCTATAAATACTTTATCCTTCACTTAATCAGCAACTGTGAACATATCAGTAAAATGCAAAAACAGCCAATACATTTTAAAAGTACTAAACAGTGCAAGAGTCTAGAATAAATAGTATTTCAGTGGCTAAAGATACAATCAAGAGCTCCCTTGTATTGCCATCCATTCAACCTCCCAGAGCAAGAAATCAGGACAAAGCCACAAATAATGGGGGGACAAAAGCCCAAGAAATAGGGACACATTCCAAATATTGCTCTTACAAACTTAGAAAGTTGGTAGAATAACATCAGTCCTCAATGACTTGCTTGCCAGTGATTTGCCAGAAAAACAGAGTTTTATGAGAAACAGATGAAAAATATGAGGCAAAAATCTAGATATTCTGCAAAAATCTGTACAGTTGAGAGGTATGCATCCATTACGACTGCCATAGCATACTATAAAAGTGTTTAGTTTTCAGGCCCTTCTGCATCTCGCAAAGTCAGTACAAAAACAGCTCAAATAAAAGGGTAAGCAATGACCTTTGGCCAAAATGTCCTCCAAAAACGACTTTTGGAGCCCCAGCAAAAGCATCAGAAACTCAGCTTCTGCAGGGTCAACAGCACCACACAGAAAACACAGCACACACATCTATGCTCGGAAGAGCAGGAGACGTATGATCTACCCAAATTGAAGACTATGACCTGCAGCTGCCCCCTCCCTTGGTCGTATTAATACTATAATTAAAGACTTTTCACTTGTAAATTACAAAAAATTATTAGAAAGGTGCTATCCTGCAAAATTTACAAAAGCAAAGCATTTTTACTTTAGCATGTACATAAATTTTGCCCATGCTTACAATGTTTGAAACAACTCATTAGAGATTTGACTGTACTTAAATGAAAATCAATATGAAAGTTTATGTTACTATGATGCACATGCTTATAAAAATCAAAACTATTTATTGCAGATTTACTTACATTTAACTGAAAAACCACAGCTGAGAACATAAGTATGTATTTTTCTCAAATACACACACACGGACACACACACACACACAAATAAATACAAATATCTAAAAAAAACATGCATTGGATGCAGAAAAAGATAGTTATAAAGTTTGACATAGTAATGCACATTTACATTTTCAATGCACTACGCACTGATGAAAAAAAAAAATCTAATGAAACTGCAGATAAGCTGTAAATGCCCTGATATTTATATCGTCCTATTTTAAAATATAATGTGAAATGCAACAGCATACTACGAATACATAGGAATTAAAGGAGCTAATAGCACAGATGCTTCTCTATACCGTTTTAAGCAGATAGACTTTAAGTACACACTATCACAGGTAATGACTACCACTTGTTCTGACAGACTCATTTACTGCCTGTTAAATCATAATCCACCTCCATTACTGACTTGACTACTTAGTGAAATGATGTAAATATAAATGAATGCAATTTCATCACACCACTTTAAGGATATTACTATGAGTCCATAAACTCAGCTATATAAATTCACAAACTGCAGGGCCCTGATGGCAATCATACTTTAAGCTTCACGGGGAGCCAATACCTTGATGGGAAATGTTCTAGCGTATTTATGTCTACTACGTACAGAGTCAGTTTCTGTTGGCTACATTCAAAGCTGCATATGAGTTTTAACAAATAATAAGTACTTTGCATTTCTGCCAGTAGCACTCCCTTAAAAAACACCCTGTAGTCAGCTCATTCAGTACAAAAAAAAGCTAATAATAATTAACAGCTACTCTAAAATCTACATAAACATGAGCAAAGTCACTTCCAGAACAGCATTCTTCCAAGAATGCAAACATCTCAGTAAAATACAAAAACGGTCAATACATTTTAATCCTACAGAAACAACCAACGCATTTAAATAAAAGTAGTAAATATCAGTAGCATAGAAACATTAAAGTACAAACAGGAGCAAACTTTTCTATATGTTAGTAAACCGGTATTCTTCACTGTCTGGCAGTCTGGTCTCCAGTACTTAATAAAATGCTTGTTTGTCAGCATAAGTATTGAACACACACATTCAAAGTGAATTTCTAAAAAAAAACATTTCCAGATTTTACCACACACAGATATACAGCTCACCTGACCATTCTATGAGATTTAACACAAGGATGCAAACTTTACCGACAGTTTTCCCACACTTGCGAGTTAATCCATCTACAACTGGAGAGGCCACAGAAATACCTCACAAAGACGATTACTGGCCTCATATAGAACCTATGCAGACCGTCTCAAAAAACTCCAGCTTTACTCTGTTGCATATCGCCTACTCAGAGGTGATCTCTGCCTAACATACAAAGTTATGTCAAACCCAGAGCTGTTGTACATGCTCCACTTAAAGAAATCCCAATCTCTCCGAGCTACACGCTCTAGGGACCTAAACCTTGTCACCACAATAAACAGAACATGCTGGTGGGATAGATTCCTGTCCCAGAGACTTCCCATACTCTGGAACAGACTACCTATCTATGTCAAACAGAGCTCCTCATTAGCACTCTTCAAGAAAAATCTTGATGACTGGATGGGAAATAGGAAATTCACCCCAGGGATCACTTCTGTGGCTCTGCTCGACATGGGCACAGGAAAATTTTTCTTGGATGGCGAAAGCCAGGGTACCTTTTTGGCTAGGCTTATATAGGCCCTAGGGCCAATAGCCTAGTACCTACCTATGAATCCAACATGGGTCATATAAACTAACATTTTTCATCAAAATGAAATCACGGAAAGAAATGTTAGAAAAATAAAAAAATAGATTTTTACCATTTCAATTAATCTATGAGAAAGGACCTTTGTTGTGTTCATCTCTACTAATAATAATTCAGCAATATTTTGTAAGATTCCATGTGCCTGTGAAGACCCATATTATGATGTCACATACTAGCTACTTAAGTGTGCCTACCAGTACTTCGTCATGCCACTAGGTAGCACTTTCTTGTAAATCAAAAAGTGAAAAAATGACAACAAAATAATATTAAAGTATACACTCGCTCAACCTAGAGGAAACTGTAACAGCTGAAAATCACAAGAAGCCAACTATCCACAGGTGGATGAAAGGAAGGCATTCATAAACCCCTAAGGATGTACTGTGGGCCTCACATAGCTCATATGACAAGGTAAAAACATAACTGCTACATCCTACATCAGAGTCACATCTTGATGAGTCCCTCATACAAATCCGAAACAGCAAACAGTACAGTGGAAGCTGAGAGAAGATCATACAATCACACAACTTACACAGATAAAACACGGACTTTTGACATATTATAACAGGGTTGCAGTTAAGACAATAATCCTTGGCAAACATAGGCATCAAAAACTGAGCAACTTTAGTAAAGACGTTTGTAAAGGAAAAATTTATGAATCAATTACCGGCCACAGGGTGATAATCTGACTAAAGGCAGAAAACAGTACAATTGGCAATTCATCTGGAAAGTGCTTGCTTAGCAACCATGATCTTTTTGCTCTCTGGTGCAAGAGCAGCTGATCCATCTTTTTGAAATTTCAGACCCATTTCAACTAATACCAAAAGTAAACTTCTGCTAATATTCTGCTTCCCTCTGGATTATCATTGTTCAATTTATGCAGACAAAGGATGATGCCAAATTATCAACAAAAGATTTATTTTAACAAATGGCTTCTGGTGTCAATCCAGGGGGATACCTGGGAGGACATGGTTGACACACCACTTTGCTTTGCCAGGTATAGTCTGCACGTATCCCCGCTAGGCTTTTGGATACTGGCAAAGACTTTTTCCACTTCATAGTGCCTTTTTTAGGCAATGGTAAACTGATAATCCTTCCAACTTAACTGAACATATGAAAGAATATCTGAAGGTGGTACTGCTAGAAGTCTTAACAAGAAATTCCACTCTCTCTGTAAGATTTCCTCTCCCTGGAGAGTGTAGACATCTGTGTAGTAACACAGACATGGTTTAAAGTCTCTGAGAGTATTCCAGCAGTGCAAGATTATAATGCCCTTCACACCTTTAGACCTGTTAATGCACACAAGGGAACTAAAGGTGGAGGAGTCTCAGTCTACATTAAAACCAATCTCACATCCAGACTAGTTAAGTTGTATGACCCACTGGAAGTCGTACATGTGCAACTTACCAAAAATAGGGTATCGTACCATATCCTTGCAAACTATAGCCCCTCCCATGTCCCAGAAAACCCATACTATCTATCTCAATGTACTACAGTCTCTCATCAGTCAACCTAATATGATGTTCATGGGACATCTGAACAACCCCTCTATAGATTGGGAATCCAACGCCATTTCGAATGCCCATGCTCAGCAATTCCAAAACTTTAATACCAACATCCTGAAACAGTCGGTCCCTTCTCCTACCAGGGGTAGAAACATGCTTGACATTGCACTCATGAACATGGGGGGGGGGGGGGGGGCTGATGTTCCTCACCCAATGTAATATTTTCTCTCATCAGATCTGACCATAAGGTAGTATTACTTGAAATAAAAATTAAATCCAGGCATTCACTGAAACCAAAAAACTTTAGGAACGCAGCCAGTGCTAACCTCCCTCTACTAAGCAACACCTTGGCTAAATTCTAAGCACCCCGAAACCCAGTAAACACCACAGTGTACACTGAGCTATTCACAAAATCTCTGTACAGCCACACTGACAACTGTATACAGAGCGCTATATCCACCCGTATCAAGAATAAAAGTCAAGCCGCCTTGGTGGGATCACAGTATCAGTCGGTTACACAACAAAAGAAAAAAACATCTTGGCCAAGCGATGGAGGAACAAACAGGCAGCTAAGAGGATTAATTAATACTTCAAAGGCTAAACCTGAAGAAAAAATAGCTTCTAAGGCAAAGGACAATCAATTACAAAGCTTTCTACAGCTCTGTCCATAATCCTGGAGGAAATACACAATGTGCAGAACTTATTGTAAATGGCAACACCCACACTGAACCAGAGGCCATTGCCAACCTTTTGGCTGACAGGTTCAACTAAATCCCCCCACCCCCACTCTCCCCTGATAGTACAAAGGAATCATATAACACAAACTCTCCAACCATTACTAGGGAAGAGGTTATCACTGCACCTTCCAAGGCCAAAAAAAACACTACATCGATGGACCCCAATAACATCTCGGGATGTTTAATAGCATGAAACATGACCTCTCTCATCCACTTGAATCACTTTTCAGCTATAGCCCTCAGTCTGGTTTGGTGTCCAAGGAATAGAAGATGGCTACAGTCACTCCCTTGCACAAAGAAGGTCCAATCACTGATCCGGGTAACTACAAGCCCATAAGTCTTACCAGCCTCATATGTAAGAACATGGAAAGAATCATTATGGACATGACAAATGAGGACAAAGGTAACCTGCAAACATTGGACACATCACAGTCCGGCTTTGTTAGAAGAAGGTCATGCCTATTAAATTTGGTGGACTTTTCTGAGGGGGTCACCAAAGCACTGGATGAAGGTAAGACTGTGCACACAGCTTACCTTGACCTACCCAGAGCGTTTGATGCAATACCCCACTCAGGAATTATAGATAATCTCACTAATTTAGGTATAGCCCCTTTTATCACCCATTGGATAGCCAACTGATAGAACCCAGGAGGTCAAAATAGGTGAGGCCACCTCCACTAAGAAGTCAGTCACTAGCAGATTTCCCCAGGGCTTGGTACTGAGCCCACTCCTTTTTGACCTCTATTTCTATGAAATGGAAGCTGGGGGTTATCATTGACTCCCTGGCAGACACTAGCATTCTCCAAGAAGGTCCGTCAATGACTAACAAATGGTACCAAAGCCATGATCTTAAACTCAATGCTAAGAAATGCATAAGTATACCTTTCAGAAGTCAACTATGCCGGCTAATTACTATGTTGATAATACATCCCTAAGAGTCGACCCAGTGGTCAGGGATCTGGGCACACAAGTAGACAGTAGCCTTATCTTTGACCATCATGTGGCAACAATGGTGAGGAAATCCTTTTATGCTGCAAACTTATAAGTAAGGGAATGGCATCTAGGTCCAAAGAGGTTATTATCCCACTAAACTCCACCCTTATCAGATCAATCATGGAGTACAATGCTGCCTTTGGTCTATACCTGACCAGGAACATACAGCAAACAGAACAACCTCAGAGGTTCCTTACAAAAAGAATACAAAGCATAACAAACCTGCCTTATGCAGTGGACCTTAAAACCCTTTCCCTCTACTCAGTCTCTTATAGATTGCTGAGGCTGATCTATGCCTGGCTTACAAAGCATATGCAAATCCCACACTTACGAATCATCTACATATTCGTAAGTCAAAGAGTACCAAAAATACAAGGTCTACAGATCGGAATTTTATCTAGGACTTAAAACAGAACATGCTGCAGAGACAGATGTGTCATGCAGACTGCCCCTCCTATGGAACAGGCTTCCCACCCATGTAAAGCTGAGTATATCTGTTACCCAGTTTAAGCGCAACTTAGACCACCGGATGGGAAATAGATAAATAAATTTACACCGGGCCTAGCACCCATGCCCTTATGGACAAAGCTTATAAATTCCTGGACCTCAATGTTCTATTTGGATACAGGACATCATAATTCTTTTAGGAAAACTTAGCTAGGCTTAGAAAAGCCAGTCACAGTCATTAGCTTATTAATGGTCTATGAATCTAAATGTTTACCTCCTCTATGCAAAACCCCAATGATCCATATCTATCAGTTTTGGGGTTTGAATAAATAATGCAAGTGGAGGACTATAATTCAAAGTGGAGGGAGATGGCGATGAAGTGGGGGATTCAGAAAATGGGGACAGAGTGGGATTTTGGATGCAGATCTTTCGGGATGATGACAATGGCCATGCAATGTGTTATATTCATGGAGTAGCAGAGGGAATTCTAGGAAATGTGCCAGCATGGAAATGGAGAGGGGAGATTTTTCCAATGGAGATGACTAACTTGGGGTACACAAAGTGGGGGGGGGCTGGAGTTTACCAGAGAAGACAGACAGGAAAAGCGGGATGTTGGGGGGAGACAGCTTGAGAGGGAGGGATAGTGGAGTGGGAGGACATTTGGATTACAGGCCGGAGATGTCATTCCCAGTCAGGGACTGGTATTGGACTGTGGGTAGGCTGGGGGGTGGGATAGTCCTGGTTGGTCGACCTGCTCGGGTGGAGGGAAGGGGGAGTCTTGAGTGGACGAACTGCTCTGGTGGAAATTTTAGTTGAATCTAGAACAGAAGCTGCTGTTAAAAAAGAATAATTAGTAGGGCATATAAAATATTGAGCAATAGCTATAAGAATCAATCAGAGGAGATAAGAAAACATTGAAGAGAGAGACTGGATAAGCAATTCACAAGTAAACAATGGGAGGACATGTGTATAGCTCCAAAGTATGCAACAAAGTCTAGAATATTTAGGGTTTGGCTTGGAAGTGTTTGCATAGGTATTTTTAAATCCCACACAAACTCCAAAGAATTTTTTCTCCAGCAGATGTCAAATGTTGGTGGCATGATGGGGAAGAAACAGGTAATTGGGAACATATGTTTTGGATGTAGAATGAGTTGGGGAACTTCAAAAATTCCCTACAGAGTGCTCCATTACAAATAATGGGTCAGCAAATGGAAGTAAGGAAATTATTTTCTGAGCTGGAATACTGGAGCTGAATTGCCTAGACATAGGGAAGTTTTAATTCTAGTGGCTACCAAACAGCAATTACTAGAAAATGGAAATCAGTCTAAACCTAATGTATATCAAGTACTGAATATTGTTACAGAGACAAAAGAAATGTAAACGTGATCTTTAGGAAAGTGTTAGAGCAAATTACATAGAAAAAAATGGAAACTGTAGGAACAATACACACAGAATAATGTTTTGGAGGAGGAGTGAGATTAAGGGAAGGCAATAATTAAGCAATATATGTAATGTTGGATTAATGGTAGAGCTACAAAAAATACCACGTGTTATATAAGGTTTGCTATTAATTGTGCAAGAGACAAGCTGTCGGCACATATGTTGCCGAAAATCAGATTGCCGTTTGCACAATGTCAAGTGCATGGGGCAGTTGAACACGCTTAAGTGAATGCAGTTGTGCATTCGCATAACTGTGTTTGACAAACTATACAGAGATTGAGGTACAGTGGGGAGTGGAAATTCATCCATATCCCCACTGTAGTGCGATCTCGGAGTTGGAATATATTATTAGCAGGGGGTGTGGAGGGCACAGCCCCCCACGGGGGGGGGGTGCACGGGGGCTTGCCCGCCTGCAAAAATGTGATAGGTCGTATAGGAGTTTGATTTACATCAGCTCCTATCAGGATATCACGTGATGTTTTCAGTGACCATGTCGACTCAAATGTGCCGATCATTTGGGTCAATATTCTGCAGGAGTGGAGGGCCCAGTTTCGGTGTTGATTTTTGCTACTGCGAACGGCAAATGTAATTTTTGTCCAGGTATCTAGGTGCAGAAAACACTGACCCTCAACTGCTTCCACAGTTGGGCAGCACTTCAGGAGGCCTGTTTGAAAAAGGATATCTAAAGCCCAAGTTCTGCAGACCTCCTCTGCTTCTACAACTATGTCTACCATTAAAATTTCCCTACCTGCTTCTTGAGGAATTGTCCACATGAAAATCCTGGAAAGTTTCCAAAGATTTACAGAACTGCACTTTCTTACCACCTCTCTGGTTTCCTAGAGATAGTCCATTGTGGCACAGAAAATACAGTTGTGTATACTTACCATAAATGTAGATGTTAGAGTGTATGCACTGTTGCAGTCATCACCTGTGGGTTATCCCTGCTTTGGTAGTCCTCGACCAGCCCGAATACCAGAGTCAATGTTTTTCTGCATTGGCTGCTGTCGCTTGCTGTCTGTCATCAGGTCGTCAGTGCAATAAAGGAAGGCAGCCGACGCCATTACATCAGTTTTTCTTGCCCTAACCAGTCAGAGGCCCAAGTAAATATGGTAAGGTGGTCCTGGTGGCTAAATGCCACCGTTAGAAACTCATGTCTCCCTAAAGAAATAAGATACAAGAGGGAAGGAGGGTGGAAAACCAGGACTGCAAGATTGAATACACTCTAACATTGACATTTATGGTAACTGTACACAACTGTACTATGTTCTTCATGTTTCACTGTTGCAGTCATCACCTGTGGGAGGATTCCCAAAGCTGAGGAGAAAGGTGGTAGTATTAGTAAAAGACCTAGGAATGGGTCAGCATGCCCTGCAGAACTGCAGAGGCAAATCCTGCCCTAGCCTTAGAAAATAGAGGAAGGTGGTAATGCTTAGTAAAGGTAAGTACAGAAGTCCAGGTGGCAGCTTCCAGGATGTCCCTGGTGGGAACTCTTCTGAGGAATGCTGTAGAAGTGGAATGGGTATGAATAGACTTTTGGGGGGGGGGGGGTTCCCATGCAAACTGTAGCAGAAATGGATACAGTGTGACATTCATTTGAAAATGGTTTGTTTAGAAATGGGCTGCCCCTCTGCCCCTGGGGCAAAGCTGACAAGTAGTTGGTCTGTTTTCCTGAAGGGTTTAGTACAGTCTAGATAGGATCTGAGCTGTGTGTGCATGTCTAGTGAGTGAATAATTCTTTCCCCCTTGTTTTGAGGGTTAGCAAAGAAGGTGGGTAGATGTATGGCCTGGTTGAGAGTTACATTAGACACCACCTTAAGCATAAAGGAGAGATTAGTCCTCAGGGGGACCCTGTTTGCATGGAAGATGAAGGGCTCAATGGCCATCAGTGCCTGAAGTTTTGAAACCCTTCTGGCTGAGGTGATAGCTAGGAGAAAGGCAGCCTTTCAGGAGAGGTATCTTAGTTCGGATGAAGCAGCAGGTTTGAAGGGTGATAAAGTTAGTCTTTCCAAAACATAATTCAGTTCACAGGCTGGAGTGGGAGCCCTTCTAGGAGGTCTGATATTAGAAGCTCCTCTGAGGAATTGTTTAATTAAAGGATGGGAGAACAGGGGCTGTTCTGTATCAAAATGAATAGAAATGGCTGAGGTGTGGATTTTAATAGAGAAGAAGAGTCCAATATTAAGTAGCTCCGCTAGGTAGTCTAAGATAAGAGGGATGGAAGGTAGTGAGGTACTGACCCCTCTGGATGGCTTCCAGCAACAGAATCCTTTCCATTTTCCTGCATAAGATTTTCTGGTGCTGGGCTTTCTGGCCTCTGTGATAATGTCTAAGACCTGTTTGCTTAACAGGGGCCCCTTGTTTGACTTTAGAGTATTAGCCATGCTGACAGTTTGACAGTCTACAAGTCTGGGTGCAGCATCCACCCCTCCCACCTGAGTTAAGAGGTCTGAGATCATGGCAAGGTAAATGGGAGGCTGTAAGATCAGGCTGCGCAGTAAGGGGTACCAATATTGTCTGGGTCAATCTGGAGCAATGAGGATGGCCCTTTGTCTCTTCTCCCTTATTTTGATAAGTACCTTGGGAATGCGTGCACAAAGAGCGTGTTCCAGGGGAAGGTCAAGGCATCCACCTTCCACGCTAGGTGGTGATACTCCACGGTACAGAATGTTTTCAGCTGATGGTTCAGATGAAAAGCAGAGATCCACCTCCGGAGTCCCCCACACCTGAGTGATTTGTAAAAAGATTTTTCTGTCGAGCTTCCATTCGTTGAGGTCCAGTAAGTTTCTGCTTAAGTGGTCTGCCAGGATGGTGTTGATTCTTGGTAGGTATTGGGCTATCAGGTGTAGTCCCATGGAAGTGGCTGTCAGCCAGAGTTTCATGACTAACCTGCACAGAGAGTAAGATTGGGTCCCTCCCTATTTGTTGATGTACCACATTACTGTGGTGTTGTCTGTTTTGATAAGGAGAACTCCTGGCTTGAGATGGGGTTTGAAGGATGTCAGAGCCTTTTGTACTGTCATCATTTCCTTCTGGTTGATGTGTAAAGGGAGGTGCTGGGCATCCCAAAGACCTTGGGTGCAACTGACGTCTAGGTGAGCACCCCAAGCTATGTCTGAAGCGTCGGTGGTAATGGTCTGCCCGGTTGAGCAGAAGGTGAAGGAAAGACCCTTGTTCTGAGCACAGGCCCCTGCCCACCAGAGAAACTCGGCCCTTATAGAAGGGATCAGAGGTAGAGAAGTCTCTAGAGAGTGCTGCCACCAAAGGTTCTTTAGATACCATTCAAGTTTTCTCATGTGAAGCCTGGCCTGAGAAATTATAAAGATGCAAGATGCCATGAACCCCAAGCTTGCAGGAACTAACTCGCAGTGAGGTGGCTTCTGGAAGCTAGCTGGGTAAAATAGAGCGGCAGGAAGCTCTGCATTTCTGGGGATAGGAAGGCCATTTGGGATGCTGTGTCCAGCAGTGCTCCCAAGAAAATGATCTTCCTGGAGGGCATTTGCCTTGATTTCTTCTCATTGATGGTGTATCCTAAGGAGGTTAGGAGGGTCTTGACAAAGGGGAGGTCCTTGAGGAGTTTTTCTTTGCAATCTGCCTGAATGAGGCAGTCGTCCAGATAAGGGTAGATATGTACATTTTTCTGTCTGCAAAAGGCTATGGCTGGGGCTAAGCATTTGGTGAATACCCTGGGAGCAGTAGATAAGCCAAAGGGTAGCGCAGAGAACTGAAAGTGTTGTGAGCCTGTTCTGAAGCGAAGGATTTCCTGCAGGATTCCCCTATGGGGAAGTGGAGGTAGGCATCTTTTAGATCCAGGGTAACTAACGTACAGTTGTGTACACTTACCATAAATGTAGATGTTCAAGTGTTTCACTGTTGCAGTCATTACATTTGGGTAGTCTGCTGGCAGGTTGCCCTCAGTCGGCCTGATTAACAAAGTCTTGGGTCCTGCGTCGGTTGCTGTCTCTTCTTCCATGACGTCAGGTCGTCATCGGTACAAAACATGCATCCAACGCCATTACATCAGTTTTTCTTGCCCCAGATGTCAGGTGCCCCCCAAATGTGGTGCAAATAAAATTAAAAACACAAAAAATATACCTCCAATCCCAAAAGCAAACACACCAAAAGGGCTTTTAAGCATAGTGAAAGAAAGTAGAGGTATAGTCAGAGAAAAGTAGGGGACTGGAGGGAGAGTAACCAGGACTGCAACAGTGAATGCAATCGAACATCTACATTTATGGTAAGTGTACACAACTGTACTATGTTCTTCGTGTTTCACTGTTGCAGTCATTACATTTGGTAGATTCCCAAAGCTATGGTTGGGTGGAGGGAATTATACAGCATTCGGACCAGCTATAAGGCCCTGCAGGACAGCAATGGTAAAGCCAGCTCTGGATTTAGAGAAAAGTGGTAAAAGGTAATGTTTGGTGAATGTATTAACTGAGCTCCAGGTAGCAGCTTCTAGAATGTCCCTAGTAGGAACACCTCTGAGAAAGGCTGTAGAAGTATATGTAGCCCTGGTAGAATGGGATCTGATCTCCTGGGGGACAGTTTTTCCATGGTGCATATACCAGAAATTAATACAGTGGCTTATCCATTTGGAAATGGTCTGCTTTGAAATAGCCTTTCCCTCTGCTCTTGCAGCAAATGCCACCAACAGTTGTTCAGATTTTCTTTGAGATTTTGTCCTGTTTAAGTAAAATCTAAGTTGTCTGTGTACATCCAATGAATGCAGAATCCGCTCCCCCTTTTTCTGTGGATTGGGAAAGAAAGTTGGCAAATGAATGGTCTTCATTAAGAGCCACACTGGATACCACCTTAGGCATGAAGGATGGATTGGTCCAGAGAGATACCCTGTCCACATGAAAAATGATGAAAGGCTTCATTGCCATAAGAGCCTGTAATTCGGAAATCCTAAGATACCCTGTCCACATGAAAAATGATGAAAGGCTTCATTGCCATAAGAGCCTGTAATTCGGAAATCCTAACTGAGGTGACTGCTAAAAGGAAAGCTGTTTTCCAGGAGAGACATTTTAAGTCTGCAGTAGCAGCTGGCTCGAAAGGAGGGAGAGTGAGTTTTTCCAATACAAAATTGAGGTCCCAGGCAGGGGTTGGAGCTCTCCTGGGTGGTCTTAAGTTTTTGGCCCCTCTGAGATGCTGCTTTAGCAGAAGATGAGAGAAGAGGGGAGGTTCTGTGTTGTAATGCGTTGAAATGGCAGATGCATGGATTTTTATGGAAGAAGAGGACAGGCCCCTGTGAAGCATCTCAGTTAAGTATTTTAAAATCTGAGGAATGTTGGGCACTGCTGTGCTTATCCCTTGAGATTGATTCCAGGCACAGAATCTTTTCCATTTGTCAGTGTAAGATTTTCTAGTGCTAGGCCTTCTCTCCTCCAAAATGACATCTATCACAGGTTTGCAGAGTGATGGAATGGGTGAATTTAAGTGATTAGCCATGCTGCAAGATTCAAAGTTTGGAGCTGAGTGTGCAGAATTTGGTTGTTCTGCTGAGAGTAAGGTGTCTGAGGCAGGTGCCACGGTGGAAGGTGTGACACACTGCGCAGGAGTGGGTACCAGTGTTGGCTAGGCCAATCTGGAGCAATCAAAATCATTTTTGGTTTGTACTGCTTGACGTTTGGTAGAACTTTGGAGAGCAGAAGCAGAGGGGGAAAGGCATAGACTAATAGGTTTTTCCAGCTGAAGGATAGAGCATCCACTTTCCAGGCTTTTTTGTGATGAGTTCTTGTGCAAAATTTGTCCAACTGAGAGTTCTGGGGTGAGGCAAAAAGATCTATGTCTGGGCTCACCCATTTGCATGCCAACATGTTGAAAATCCGTGGTTCCAGTTTCCATTCGTGTGGGTACATGAGATTTCTGCTGAGTTCACCTGCCAGAGTATTCAACTTTCCTAGCAGGAATTGAGCTTGTAGTTGTACTTGATAGGTCAAGGCCGTGTTCCACAATGCCATGGCTAGTCTGCAAAGGGGGTAGGAGTGTGTACCCCCCTGCTTGTTTATGTACCACATAACCGTGGTGTTGTCTGTCTTTATCATTAATTGTCCTGGATGAAGGTAGCCCTTGAAGGCTATCAGTGCATTATGTACAGCTAGCATTTCTTTTTGATTGATATGAAGGTGCATTTGATTTGGGCTTCATTTGCCCTGAATGCACTTCCCTGCCAGATGTGCCCCCCAAGCGTAGTCTGATGCATCTGTAGTTAGGGTTTGGGCGGCAGGGGGTGGTGAGAATGGCAGTCCCTTGTTTTGGTGGCAGGCCTCTGCCCACCATAGGAACTCTAGTTGCAGGCAAGGTATGATAAGAATCATTGTTTCCAGGCTGTGACAATGCTGTCTCCAAAGACATTTTAAGTACCACTGAAGTTTCCTCATATACAGTCTTGCAGAAAGCAGAGTTTTTGTGGCCACCTGTTTGAAGTAAGTCACCAATTAAATTTGCTTCTCTGGTGTAAGGAAAGTCATCTGGGCAGTTGTAGTCAAGCTTGCACCCAGGAATGTAATTTTTTGAGAATACCAGTTGTGATTTCTTTTCGTTTATACTGTACCCTAGACAAGTTAGAACCATTTTTACAAACGCCAGATGGTTTAGAAGTGTCCTTGTTTTCTGCCTGAATTAGACAATCGTCCAGGTATGGATATATTTGAATATTTCTTTGCCTGCAAAATGCAATTACTGGAGTCAGGCACTTTGTAAAGACCCTGGGCGCAGTAGATAAGCCAAAGGGCAGTGCAGAGAACTGGTAATGCAAGTAGCCTGCTTTGAAGCGGAGGTATCTTCTGCAAGATTCCCTGACTGGGATATGCAGGTAAGCCGCTTTTAAGTCTAGAGTTGCCAACCAGGCATCTTTGCCTAGCATAGGAAGTAACTGGTGAAGAGTCAGCATCTTGAATTTTGGTATGTCCAGAAAGGTGTTTAGAGTAGATAAGTCCAGAATTGGACGCCATGATTTGTCTTTTCTGGGTAACAGGAAAAGTCTTGAATAGAAACCTTGCCCCTTTTCCTCTTCTGGTACTGGATGAATAGCCCCCATGCTCATGAAGGAAAGTACTTGTTTCTGGGCCTCTGCCCACTGATTTGGGGGCAGGTCTGGCCATCCGTTTGGAAATGGCAACGTGTGGAAATGGAATCTGTATCCCTGGGATACTATATTTAAAACCCATTTGCCCTGGGTTACAAGTTGCCAGTTTCTTACATGTAGAGGCAGTTTTCCCCCCAAAGGGGCGGCTAAAAGGTAAGTACTTGTAAAGTGTAACGGGAAGTCATTGAGACTGCTTACTATAGGGAGGTGTCTTGTTGTTTCCAGATTTGGAAGAGGAGGCACCTCATTGTTTTGTTCTGAAAGTCCCTTGTGACTGAAACCTGGAGCCTTTGGAATGTCTAGGTTTGACTTGAGTGACTCTTGAAGGAACTGGAAAGGACCAGTTCTTAGTAGGACAGTGCCTACTAAATCTTGGAGGCTGCCATTGTAAGAAATCTTTCACCGTTTGCATAGACTTAGCTTTATCTTCCATCTTTTTTAAAACTTCTTCAGCCTTATTACCAAAGAGACGGTCCTGTTGTAAAGGAGCATCCAACAATTTTGCTTTAACATGATCAGGCATATTTTGCTCTTTAAGCCAAGCATGCCTTCTTAGCACAGACCCAGTTACAGCAGACCTGCAGGAGGCCTCCAAAGAATCAAAACCACAATGCAAAGTATGTTTTCCAACTTGTTCAGCTGAATGCAATAGTAAATCTTTGTTTTCCACACAGTCAGAAATTAACATAATTTTTTGTTTAAGCAGTCCCATGATATGCTGCTGATATTTTAGCATATGAAATTGATAGTTTAAAGTCCTGATTGCCAAGGTTACAGAAGTGTAAACCTTCGTACCCCATCTATCCATCGACCTGGAATCTCTATCAGAAGAGGTAGGATTTTTAGCAGTAGAAGCCTTAATGCCCTTGGGACCCTGAGAAATAGTTTCAGGATCTACAACAGGATTTTTGAAAAGGAATTGGTGGGAGTCAGGAACCCTGTAGTATCTGTCTGACTTACAAGGAACCAGAGGCAGAGAATCAGGAGCCATACTAGATTCCGAAAAACATCATCAGCAATGTCCAGAACAGGAGGTATAGCCAAAGGCCTATGCTGAGGAAGAAGAAGAAGAAAATCCCTAAGTCTCTTTTTCGATTCAGTGAAATCCTGACTTTCCCAGTGGAAATGTTCCCTTAAGGTATGTAAAGTTTCCCCAAAAGAAAAATCCTCAGGGGGAGAAGCAGAAGGAATGGAGTCTTCTGCATCAGAATCCTCATAAGTGGGTATAAACAATTCCCGTTCATTAGAAGAGTCAGAACAAACAGAATCCTGTTCAGAAGATTCATAATCAATGTCTTACCTAGGCCTCTCAGAAGGGGGGGGGGTTGGCTACCCCTGATCAGAGTAATTAAATCTTCAGCCATTTTGATAATTTGTTTTTTAGGCAGAGGGGCCTGCACATGCGACCAGGCATTGTTTTTTTTAGGCATAGGTCGAGATTTTGACCTTAGGTTTGAAGATGGCGTCGGTCTAATATACAAATCTGTAGAACTGAAAATACCCTCAGAAACCGGTGCCTGCACAGCAGCTCCAGACCCATCCAAGGTAGAGACATCCGCAGGTTCCATAATTGAAGCATCTCGTGGCATACCGGACTCCGAATGGGTCTCAGTAGAGGTCTGCGAATCAGAAGTAGGGGTTATCAGGGGCTGCGAAGGCACCTCACTGCGTACCGGCGAACTGGCGACTGGCTTAGGAGAAGCATCATTGGCAGTTTTGGACCTCAACGGCCTGTCTCGGTCATTTTCTTTGCATTTTTTAGGTATTCTGGTAGTTGGATTGCTAACCGACGACATTTCTGGATAATTAAAGCGTGAGCCAAAATATTTAGAAACAAAAATATACCAACGTTTGATAGTGCGTTGATTAAATAAAGCACAAAACTGACAGCAAGGTACGTTGCGGTCAGGGCCTAGGCAAGGAATACAGTACAAATGAAAATCCTTATGAGGTATTTGCTTCCCACAAGTAATGCAATTATTAACTTTTACTGACATTGGTAAGGAGCAAGAAAATGTTTCCCCAACGGGGTACTTAGCTTTTTAGTTGAAGACTTCAGATCTGAAACTCGAAATCAAGAATTTCAGGAGTTGGCCGACCGGCACTTGCGAACTGCTTCTGCTTCGGGCACCACACGGCAAGAAAGACTGATGTAATGGCGTCGGCTGCATGTTTTATACCCCTGACGACCTGACGTCATGGAAGAAGAGACAGCAACCGATGCAGGACCCAAGACTTTGTTAATCAGGCCGACTGGGGGCAACCTGCCAGCAGATTACCCAAATGTAATGACTGCAACAGTGAAACACGAAGAACATCCAGGCATTTTTTGTCAGCATAGGCAGCAGCTGCTGCAAGGTTAGCATTTTGAATTTGGGGACCACCAAGGTGGTGTTCAGAATGGATAAATCCAGGATGGGGCGCCAAGTGCCCTCTTTTCTGGGAACAAGGAATAGTCTGGAATAAAAACCTTTGCCTGTTTGGTCTGAGAGGACAGGCTCTACTGCCCCTTGGGATATTCAAGTTTGGACTTGTTTCAATGCCTCTGCCCACTGATTTGGAGATAAGTCTGGGTACCCTCTTGGAATTGGGAGTTTGCTGATGGAGAATTTGTATCCCTGGAAAGTGATCTTTTAAGACCCATTGGTCCTTTGTTACAGAAAGCCAATTTACTTTGCAGAGGGAGAGCCTTCCTCCTAGTTTTTGGTGAGTGAAGAGAGAGCAGAGGGGGGAAAGGGAGTCACTGAGAGTTTTTGCCATAAAGGGATGGCTTAGAACTCCCTGCCTTTGGAATGGAAGTAGTCCACTGTTTGGTTGTCTGCTGTCTCTGTGATAGGAGCCTGGGTGGTCCGTCCCTACGGGGCTTACCCTGCCCCTATCTGCTAGGTGCAGGAAAGGACCAGTGTTTTGAGGGAAAATTCCTGCTGAACCTGGAGGTTGTACCTGAAGGAAATATTTTACTGTTTGCATAGATTTTGCTATGTCTTCCATCTGTTTAAGCACCTCTTCTGCTTTTACTCCCAACAAGAGATCCTTATCCAAGGGTGCATCTAGTAATTTAGATTTGACATGATCAGGGAGAGGTTGTTCCTTCAACCATGCATGCCTCCTAATGACAGATCCTGACACTGCTGCCCTGCTCGAGGCTTCTAGGGTGTCATATCCACAGTGTAATGAGTGTTTAGCCACTTGACAAGTAGAGTGCAGTAAATCTGCTAACTGTTTTGAATTGGCCCACTCAGGAAAGTTGAAATCTTTTGTTTTAATAGTTCCAAAGTGTGTTTTTGATATTTTAATATGTGGAACTGACAGTTGACAGCTAAGGTTGCAGATGTGTACACTTTTTTACCCCATCTGTCCAGAGCTCTAGAGTCCTTGTCAGGAGGAGTATGATTCCTTGCAGAACTAGCCTTGGCTCCTTTTGGTCCCTGTGTAATGACCTCCAGGTCTGTAGCAGGAATTCTGTACAGAGATCTGTGAGAATCCGGTACTCTAATACCCGTCAGGTTTTCTGGGAGCAGGTGGGAGGGTGTCAGGAGTTAAGCTGGATTCATGGAAGACATCAACCACCTCTAAGATTGGAGGGATGGGCAAGGGTCTGTGCTGGGGCAGGTCTGGAAACTCAGTCTTTTCTTAGACTGAGGGAAGTCCTGGGATTCTGAGTGGAAATGTTCCCTGAGGGTGTGAAGGGTTTCCCCAAAGGAAAGATCTTCTGGTGGGGAGGCAGAAGGAATGGATTCCTCTACCTGACTTCTCATAAGCAGTAAGAGGTGGTTGTTCCTCTTCAAAATCTGAGTAATCAGACTACTCAGAATCCTGTTCTGTCAGGATTTCAGGGGAATGGTCTCTTTTCCTTTTAGAAGGTGCGGCCTGACTACCCCTGATAAGGGTGGTAAGATCCTCCACCATTTTAAGCATTTGAGGTTGGGGTGTTGGAGCAAGAGTAAAAAGGTAGCTAGAGGTAGTTTTCCCTAGGAGTGGCCTTGCCTCTAAGCCTAAGAGTATCCATCGGTCTGAGAGAAATGGTAGTCAGAGAAGACATCTTTTTTGTCTAGATTTGGTAGTGTGAAAAACCTCCTCAGAAGCCGGTGTCTGCGTCGCGGCTCCGGACGCAACCAAGGCAGAGACAACCAAAGGCTAGGAAGATGAAGAAGATTTCTACTGCATACCGGATTCCGAAAGGGTCTCAGTAGAGGCCTGCAAAGATATCGAATCAGGCATCAGTGGCTGCGAAGGCGCCTTACTGAATTCTGGAGAACTGACTATCTGCGCTTAGTGGTAGTCGTCGGAAGACTTAGCCTTGTGTGGTCCATCTCTATCTTTATCCTTACATTTTTTTCGGAATGTCTATGGACTGTTGGCTGATGGACACCATTTTGGAATGTGAAGATGGAAGACGAAAATACCTGGCCACAAAAAGAGCTGTACGACGAATGGTTCTTGCATTAAAGAGGGCACAAAACTGCCAACGGGGGATGTCGTGGCCTGGGCCTATACAACTGACGCAGTATGAATGGACGTCTCGGTGTGGTATTTGCTTTCCACAGGCAAGATAATTGTTAACTTTTTCAGACGTCGATTAGTGCAAGAAAAAAGGATCCCCAATGGGGTACTTAGCTTTAGATGTTTTCATCTGTAATTCAAACTCTGCGACCAGCACACCTGCGAATTGCTTCTGCTATGGGCTCCATGGCAAGAAAGACTGATGTAATGGCGCTGGCTGCCTTCCTTTATAGCACTGACGACCTGATGTTAGAAAGCAAGTGACAGCAGCCGACGCAGAAAAACATGGACTCTGGTAATCGGGGCAGCCGAAGGCTACCACAGCAGGGATGACCCACAGGTGATGACTGCAACAGTGAAACACTGAGATCTTCACTTGATCCCCATGGCAGACAGGGTCTTTCCTTCTTGTTCACTGCTGGTAAGAGTATCTTTTACTGATGGCCCAAACAAAGAAGTGCCATCAAATTTGGCATTAAAAAAGAACGTCTTAAAGTGGTCTTCAAAGTCGCACAGCTGTATCCAGGAGTGCCTCCTTATGGTGATGTCTGAACCAGCTGCTCATGAGGTCCCTTCAGCTGTGTGAAAGATTAACCTCATTGAAGAATTTGAAACGGACAAGAGAGTGGCCAGTTGAGAGAAAGTCCTTTTGAAATCCTCAAAAGACATGGACTCAAGTATTTGATAGTTCTTTAGTCAAATCTCTCTGAAGCCTAGTAAAGTGCACCATGTAATTAAATGACCTCAGAATAAAAGTAGCTGAGATGAACACTCACTTTCCAAATCTGTCCCACATTCTGGACACCCTGTTAGGTGGATGGACAGAAGAGCTCTGTTCTGCTTTCTCTTTCTTAATGGCTGCCACAACCACCATAGCATCAAGTGACATCAACTAGGGCTCCTTTTCTCCAGTAGGGTCTGTCTGCAGGTGAGGCCAAAAACTTGTCAGGGAACTTGGAGATGGGCTGAAGTGTATCTGGCTCCTTCCATGCCTGGCAGAAAACCAGATCAATAACTTCTTCCACCGGGGGGGGGGGGTTACCAAAGTTGTATACGGGCCAGAACCAAAAGCCTCCAAGAACACAGATTCTTTGAGAGGGGGGGGTTGGGATGACCAACCACCCTTCTGCTTCAGGATCTCGAGAATATCTCCCATTCTGATCTGAGGGTATTGCATCAGAACCAGTCAGGGAAACAGTTGGAATGGAGGAGGAAACTTTCCTCAAATCCCACGCAGAGGCTCTCTGGGATCTCAGATCCGAGGGGCTCCGAAACCACAGAATGGATCAGAAAAGGAGAAATAATAGTCTTAGATTTGACAGGTATACTCATGGATCTGATAAGGGATGGAACCTGTAAAACCTCCATCTAGATCTGAGCTCTGAGAAACTTTTGCATCATCCTATCCTCATTTTCTTCTGACAAGCTTCTGGAGAACCTAGAGGAAGTGGTGGATGGGGACCTGGAATGCATCATAGGTGTTTGGAGAAGCTGAGCAGGCATAGTGGGCAAATTTTTTTTAAAACATTCAGGCATAGTACTCCTAAAGGAATTGTCCAACTTTGGATCCAATGGACTAATTGTAATTACAGTTTGAACCAAAGGCTTAGGATATGAAGGCTTCAGATCCAAATGTTGAGACATCTTTGGATCCAGGGTAGTCAGATCCAAGAGTCTCCTGGGCTTGGTTGGTGGCTCCGACAAACACTTAGGAGAACCTGAAGGAGAACATTTATGGTGCTCTAGATGAGCAGACTTGCTTGTGTTTTGGAGGGGGGGGTTGAACCCCTGGAGTGGAAGATGACAGAAGACAGCTTTATAATAAGTTTATTTATTCTGTCTGCCAGGGCTCTAGGATTAAAGGTAGCACAGATCCTACACGTTGTGTCAAAGTGCCCATCCCCCAGACAATTAACATGCTGCTTGTGGGCATTTGACTTTGGAATCTTATGCTCAGAAGAAGTGCATTATTAAACCTTGTAGATTTGTCCAACATAATGGAAGAAATGGAGGACAAACACAGAAAGGGGAAGAAAATAACAGCAAAGATGATTTATTTATATATATATATATATATATATATATATATATATATATATATATATATATATATATATATATATATATATATATATATATATATATATATATATATATATGAGTGGATAAAAATACAAGAAAAGACTACCAACTATGGTAGAAGCAAAAAATACCCTAAGGTTGAGGGGTAAAGAAAGAGAAAGGAATACCAACAATAGTAGTGGAAAATCAACTGTAAAACAGTACAGAAAAACAAAGAAAAGTAAGAAAGTCCGTAACGACCAGTGAAAACTAGGGGCAGGAAGACAAAGGTTTTAACTTTGCTGTTAATCTTGCATTGACTCATCCAGCTACCTCTACTATTACTTCATCCCACCAAAAACAATCCTTCCCCTAGCAAAAACTAATTTTCTCTCTAATATCTATTGTACTATACTCTCCAATCTAAAATATACTATTACCCTCTCCTTGCATAATATTTTCCTAACCTACTAATGGCTAGTAGCTATATATTTTGAAATGTTAAACCTACAATTGAGTTTATAACAAAAATATTCACTTTTGGTAAATGTTGAAATTTCTGTATTGAATTGTCTCTTTCATTTTTATAACATTGTGACAAGCTAATTGCAAATTTCATGGAGCTTATCTGTAAATGTTTAATTAGCTGTATGAACTATGTCCTTTTGTAACATGTGAAATGTAACTTGCAATTATTGTGGAGCTTTTCTCCATGGGCCTCCACTGAAAATGGGCTCTTCTTGGCCCAGTGGACTTCCCCGGTCATCAAATTTAAATAAAATAAATAACTCTGAGAAATAACACAGCTGAATTTACTCGAGAGTGGCACCTACGTCTGTTTGCGAAGATGGAAAATGAGATCTGGGGCAACAGGGATGGAATAGGGGATTATAGGTAGAGGAAGGAGCTTGAGAACTAGATCCGAAGTCTGATAAATGTGGCTGAGTTGGTCCAAGATCGGATCCAGACCCATAAGTGAGGAAGAATGAAAAGGACATCATCAAATAAAAGGAATCTGACCTAAAACTTGATCTGAAACACAGGGTTGGTAAAATGATCAAAACTGGTAACAAATCAAGTTTTAGATTAAAATTGTACCATAAAAAAACACTAATTATAATTTAGACTGAGGCTATTTCTCAGATATGACATGCTTGTAAGGTCTGTTCTCAGAGCATTACAATTAAAAGTGGGAGAGCTGACTGGGAAAGTTTCAGCTGTGATGTGGCATTAATCCTGCTTTTGATGGGCATGGACCTACTCACACCAAGTCAGAAGAATTTTTCACAACAAACAGACTTCATCCAAGCAAGTGACAAATGAGAACTGGAAGGCTCAGGGGCTGGGATCAATCTCCAAAGTAGGCTAGATAATGTCCAGTACATGCCAGAGTAAAGCAGCTTTTTCTGAGTCATTGAGCTTCATGGTTAAAGAAAGCGCAGAGTAACAGCAGAAGAAACAATAAACCCAACAGAGTATACAATCTGATGTATTAGCTATGCACAGCATGCTTTCTGCTAGTGAACTGTAACTTTCTCTTTATGGTTGTCAAAACTAAGCAAAGAACAGTAGACCATCATATCAAATTCCTGTACAATGCAAAGATAACTCCAGTATCTCTGGAATCCACTCCCCAAAGCTGTGCACTTCATATCTTGCTGACCTTCGCAGTCGCCCCTTGGGAACTGTACAGTATGATTTAGCACACAGGTAGCATGACTCCCCACAGGTCTCTCTTTAATTGCCTGTCCTAGCTAGGGTCAAGAAATCCAAAAAAAGTATGTTTTCTGTGGTTCCACCAAAAAAACATGTATGACCTTGCACATTTTACTAAGCTGCAAAGTAAACTTTCATCCTATAAGCCACTGGTCTCTCTGGAGCCTAATCCCTGGATCTATGACCAGTCCATCAAATTTAGATGCAACAGAACTTGTGCTGGTGTAATAAATGTAAAGCCCTGAGTACATCCCAGACCAACCAAGATGGATTAATGCCTCATGTGTTTGATGATGCAGGAAGGGGATGATGGGCATGCCTATCCTTGGGGGAGAGAGGATGTACTGGGTTGATTTCTAGTTTGACCCTGTTGGTGGCCAAGATTCAGAAAAGACTGCTGGTACGGGTGCATGTGGGGGGAATGAGTGTGTTCATATGATCATAGGTACTTACTAGGCTTTCAGTTAGTTGCCCTATCCATTGTCTGATTGACTTGTTCAAGGTCATACAATAGGCAAATAGGGGCAGAAGGAATCAAACTCTGTACCACAGGAACTACATCTCACAGCCTTAATCCTTTTTGCCAACTGCCAGACAGATGCCTGACAGTATTAATGGCCCAGGGCAGACATGTCTTTGACGTGCAACTTATCTCCTACCCCAGCCTACTAATGTGCAACATCTGCATATGAAAGGAAAGGGAGTAAGGCTAAGGAAAAACAAAACACAATAAGCTGCAGTACAAGTCTGTACATCACCTTTAAGCAGGCAATTGAAGAAAAAAAAAAATAACAAAACACAAACTGGAGTAAAATATAGAAAGGAACTTTTAGAAATATTTTGGTCTCATATTAAAATGAGGTGGGTCAAAAAAGGCCACAGAATTTTTAGTGACATGCTGAAAGACTCAAAACATTAGTAGTACAAATGTTTACAATAAGCACAATATAATTAGACATCATATAGCAATGCTATCTTGTTCTCAAGACAGATTTCTAAAAGGCTAGATAAAATATATACACTAAAAGCAGTTCTGTAATAAGATTCGAGTGCATGGCACATTTAAAAATCAGTCGTATCTTTTTCTCTACTGAAGTCTGATAGTGATAGCTGAAATGCAGCATTTAAATGAAAGGTGTGCCAAGCTCTTGACACAGCCTTGTTTATTAAACAGACATGACATAAAACATTTAGAAGTTTATGCACTTCCCAACAATCAAAATGGCTGCAATAGATGCGTCACTGTCTGGCAATGCTCGCAGATAATGGTGTCCATGTGAGAATGCTGTTATGCCTCCAAGTTACTGCACTGAAAGTGCTAACCACCATGTCATTAGCACTACATGACAAAGCTTTTAAAGAATTTTTACAGAGAAACATACATAAGGTCATGCAACATTAAAACAACCAAGTTCTAACTAAAGATCAAAACAAAGCTTAAGGCCTGGTTTTAGTTTTAGATGTCAACCATACTTAAAACAAGCTATTTATTAAAAGGCTGTATCATGGTTCTGTAGCATTTTATAAGGGTGAAGTTTTTCATCAGCTGTAACTACAACTGAGATAATACAGCTTGTTATGTGCTACTACACTACATGGCTGCTTTGGGTTCCCTATCATGTCAAAATCAATACAGTGTTACATATTTTGTCTTGTTGTTACGTTGTTGCCACATGCTAGTGGTTATAACAGGACAAAATTCCTCTTGTATTGAGTAAGGTATTATTAAAATCAGCAGACAACATAAAACTACAAAGTTCTTAATCTACCTAGCCCTAAGTTAATTCATCCAGCGGTAGGTGCTTTCTGACAAGACACAATTAACAAATAACTACCGAAAATAAACAAACAGGTTAACACTGAATGAAAAAATAAAAAAGACATAATAAAATAAAATAAAATGAGGGCAAACCAAATAAAGTGAGACTGCTGCAGGTACAAACAAAATGAGTCAGACAGCTAGTTGACTGTCTCTGTAAGCAACAGATACTTGGTTTTCTGCATTATCTCACAAAGGGGGACTTCAAGATCTGAACTTTGCAGTTCTATGGCAGGCTTCTTTCAGTTTGTTAAATTGGATTTATGTCATAAGATCAAAATGCTGAAAACCCAAAATACTGAAAACTCAGAATACTGAAAAATATTTAATGCTGGGGGCTGTGCTCCTCAAACTCCTCTGCTAATTATATATACACTCCAAGATCACGTAACAAGTGCACTAAGCACAAATTCCAGGTTTCAACATTTTGAGTTTTTGCATTTTGGGTTTTCAACGTTTTGAGTTTTCAATCAAATGAATGGATCCCACTAAATTGCACTTCTGATTATGACACTCATGAACAGTGATGCCATCCGAAGTGGTATGTACCTAAGCATTTTGTTTGCGAGTTAATACATTACATTACTGATGTATACATCAAACATCAAATCATGATCCATGTGCACACCTTAAGTATTTAATGGTTGAAACAAATTCAGGCTGAATCTAACTGACAGATAAGAATATAAGCATTTGTCTTTTTTTTTCTTTTTTCTTTTTTTTTTTTTTAAGGAAAACAGCTTAGGTTTTGATGCAAGAAGTAGGTACGTTCCTTTGATATACTAAGTATTAAGTCTGACAGCTTCAACAAAAGTTCAAGTTTAGTGAAGGAGTGCTGAAGTAGCTGGTAAGCAAGGATTAACAACAGAGCAGACCTTCAAGGGAAGATACACTGAGAGCAAAGCAGACCAGCTGTGGTAGTCTCTTAAATCTGTCTAGAGCTTGTAGTGGCAGTTCCCAGTGGTAGTAAGAAAAGATAATTTATTCATGCTGCTCTACAGCAAAGACATCCAAAAGCTATAGTGGATGCATCAGTTGCCAATGCACCCCTCAACTTCTTTATTCATAAATCAGGAACATGAATGACAGATAAGACCAAAATCATGACAATTTTTAATTATTGCAGTTCACTTACAAAATTCAAATCACAATAGGTTTTGCACCAACATGCATTTTCTGAACATTTAGTAGTATGAGGCTTAAATGTCTATAACTTGACTGTAATCCTCCGTGATTTACCAGAAAATCAAAAGTTTTATGAGGGCCGGGGCAAGACTAGTAATCAAACTCAGGAACATTCTGCAAAATCAGAGACAGCTGAGAGCTATAGTTGCTAATGGGTGCCTATACTCCACTGGTAAAATGTGACCCTTAATGTCTTACATTATCTAATAATTTTCCAAAAGGCCCAAGCATTATTCAAATTTATAGAAACTGTTGTTTTGTTACAGGTGCCATTTAACAGACCATAAACCATGATGTCTACATGCCGGATAAACAAACCCAGTCAAAGTGTCATTAGATCCATAAACTGTCCATTTTCCTTTAATATGGTAGATGTATAATCACAGATTATTTTATATTTATTTAAAATCTGCAAAGGTCAAACCAACAGTAAATCTCAGTCATCTGCAACAGCCTAGCTGACACACACAAGGAGGGCAAATGTGCAAAGATGATCCAGATCTGCTGAAAGCAATTTCCCAATATCTGCACACACAAAACGTATATTGCCTTGCATTATTTACAATGCTAGCTTTGTCAAATTTCACTGAAGGATCGCCTCCCTCTTCCTTAACTATTCCAACACTTCCACAGTCACTGGCAGATAAACTAGACATGCTCTCATTCTCAAAGATATATCAGATACAAATGTGCTTAAAATGACTAGTCACAGCACCAATGCCTGCAGCATCCCACAAGATTGCGAATTTTCACTAGACAGCTCTCTCTCTCTCTCTTATCAACGCCCTCTCTGCAGCATCTTCCTGACCTACCAGTTTGTATCCTACCCCTGCCCTTCACAATTCAGTCTCATTAACTTCCTTTGCAAGTGAGTATCCTACCTCAAAGGATTTTTTTTTCCATTTTTTTCATTAACTTCCCAAGATGGAAATGAGGCAAAAACATTGCAGCCTGGCTTGACTCCTTTTTTTTCTTATGCCAATGGCATGCTTAGTCGTCTCCAGTCCTCCATCACTGCTCTGGAGTCCAAGGTAAGACTGTGCAACCCTGCAAGGGCCACCTAACAACTTCTTACAAGCAATGTGGTATTTGCATAATTATACCAATATACTTCTATGTGTGTATGTATGCGTTATGTGTGTACACGCGTGTATATACTATTATGCTCTCACCAAATGGACGAATGTAATATCCTTGCATCAATTACCTCTAACGTCAATACTTTAAATGTGGATAGCCTAAAGTGACTCTGCATTGATACAGCAATGAACATTAAACCTTCAAAATAAATAATATCTCTGCAAAATAAAGAAATGAAGTATTTTTTTACAGTGCTGGTTATACAACAGTTTTATTCTTTCTATCATTTAAAAACCTAAGCATCTTCCTTGCCTTGGAGAGGTTTTGATGACCCCGCAGCTAGTTCTCAGTACAAAGTACAGTTTTGTACCTACCATAAATGTAGATGTCCGATAGATATGCAACTGCAGTCCTTACATATGGGTTGTCCTGCCTCAGGCAGCCCTTCGGTCGGCCGGATTCCAAAGTCTGGGTCCGGCGTCGGCTGATGTCGCCTCTTCCCCAACGTCAGAGCGGCTGGGGTATAAAAGCATCAGCCAATGCCATCTTCTTCAGTGTTTCTTGCCCCAGATGCCAGGTGCCCTCCAAGGAAGGCTAAATTTAGAGACTGGATAAAAAATTCCAGACATGCACAACAGTAATAAACAGATACACCATAACAGATTTCCCCAGCTAATTTGAAAAAGGGAAGTGGACCCAAAAAGGTGAATTTTCAGAGGGGTAGGAGGGAGGGAAAACCTGACTGCAGTTGCATATCTATCGGACATCTACATTTATGGTAGGTACAAAACTGTACTATGTCCTTCAAGAATGCAACTGCAGTCCTTACATATGGGTTGAATACTATAGCCAAGCTGGGGGTGGTAGGATCTAAGATAAAGATGGTGTAGCTAAAATGCCCTGCAGAACTGCCGAAGCAAAGCCTGCTCGGGATCTGGAGTATAAAGGCAGGTTGTAGTGCTTGGAAAATGTATGCACGGAGCTCCATGTAGCAGCTTCTAGAATGTCCTTTGTAGCCACCCCTCTTAGAAAGGCTGTGGAGGTGGCTATAGCTCTGGTGGAGTGTGGCCTGATATTGGCTGGCACACCTTTTCCATGGAAAGAGTAACAGAATCTGATGCAGTGTCCAATCCATTTTGAAACTGTTTGCTTGGAAATTGCCTTTCCTTGTACTCCAACAGCGTAAGCTACAAATAGTTGGTCAGATTTTCTGTTGGCTTTTGTTCTGTCCAAGTAGTAGTGCAATTGCCTGTGTATGTCCAAAGTGTGCAGCAGCTTTTCTCCTTTATTTTGAGGATTGGGAAAGAAAGTAGGCAGGTGAATTGTTTGATTTAGAGACACCCTGGATATCACTTTTGGCATGAATGAAGGATTGGTGCTTAAAGAAACTCTGTCCTGATGGAAAATGAGAAATGGTGGTACTGCCATGAGGGCCTGTATCTCCGAGACTCTTCTTGCTGAGGTAATTGCCAAGAGGAAAACTGTTTTCCAGGAGAGAAATTGCAATTCTGAAGATGCTGCTGGCTCAAAAGGAGGAAGAGTTAATTTTTCCAACACGAAGTTGAGGTCCCATGCAGGTACTGGTGGTTTTCTGGGAGGTTTGATATTCTTTATCCCTCTTAGAAACTGTCTTAGCAAAGGATGTGAAAACACAGGTGGATCACTGTTGTATTTTGCTGAAATTGCTGAAGCGTGTATTTTTATAGAAGAATATGAAAGGCCATTATGTAACATTTCTGCCAAGTATTCTAGTATCTGTGGGATGCTCATTACTGATGCATCCTGACCCTTGTTGGCATTCCAGATGTTGAATCTCTTCCATTTGGCTGAGTAAGTTTTTGTGGTGGAAGTTCTGCGTGCTTCCAGTAAGATCTCTTGAACTTTCTTGGAGAGAGAGATATGGGGAGAAGTCATGGAACCCTCCAAGCTGTCAGCTGCAATGTTTGCAGGTTGGGATGAACCGTCCTGTAATTGTTCTGAGTCAGATGCAGAGGCCATTGAGGCAGAGGCCACGGCTTGGTGCCGGTTATGCTCCTTGGTAATGGATACCAGTGCTGTCTTGGCCAGTCTGTAGCTATCAAAATGCCTTTCGGTTGTTATGCTTTGATCTTCAGTAACAGCTTGGTCATCAATGGTAGAGGTGGGAATGCATAGATTGTTAGAGAGTCCCAGCTGAAGGAGAGAGCATCCATTCTCCAGGGTTGAGGATGGTGTGTCCTCGAGCAGAACTTCTTCAGATGATGATTGAGGTGTGAGGCAACGAGATCTATGTCCGGCCTCCCCCATGCATGAGTTATTTGTGAAAAAATGTCTGGATGCAACATCCATTCGTGCGGGTCCAAGATGTTTCTGCTTAGACTGTCCGCCAGAACATTGTCCTTGCCTGGAACAAACTGGGATTGCAACTGTATGTTCAGCTTCAGGGACTTTTCCCAAAGAGTCATTGTTAGCCTGCAGAGGGGGTACGAATGAGTGCCTCCCTGTTTGTTTATGTACCACATAACAGTGGTGTTGTCTGTCTTTATTAGCAGTTGACCTTGTTGAAGAAATTTTCCGAAGGCCTCGATAGCATGGATCACTGCCAACATCTCTTTTTGATTGATGTGTAGATGCACTTCCCGGGGTGCCCATTGCCCTTGAATGCATCTTCCCTCCATGTGCGCCCCCCATCCATGATCTGAGGCATCTGTTGTAATGGGTTTGGCTTGTCTGAGGTTTGTTGAAAGACATGCCTTTGTTTAGCTGGCTTGCTTGTGCCCACCACAAAAATTCCTTTTGTAGACATGGAATGAGTGGAATAATTGCTTTTAAGTTGTGGCTGTGTTGAGACCATAAACTTTTTAGGTACCATTGTAGTTTTCTCATGTGTAGTCTTGCCAGTGGAATCAGAAGAATGCAAGATGCCATGAAACCCAGGGCCTGCAGGATTTTCCTTGCAGTCATCTGGGTGTGCTTTGCTAGGCTATTGAAGTAATCTGGTAATTGTTCTTGTTTTTCTTCTGTGAGGAAAGCCATTTGTGAGTTTGTGTCCAGTTTGGCTCCTAGAAAAATTATTTGTTGGGATGGTAGTAGTCTTGATTTTTGAATGTTGACTGTGTATCCCAAACCCTGTAGTAAGCGAATGACATAGTTCAAGTTTTTTATCAAGGCTTGCTTGCTGTCCGCTTGTATAAGGCAGTCGTCCAGGTAAGGGTATATTTGTATCCCGTGGAGTCTGCAGTGTGCAATTACTGATGCCAGGCATTTTGTGAATACTCTGGGCACAGTAGATAAGCCAAAAGGCAATGCTGAGAATTGATAATGCTCTGACCCTGCAAGAAATCTGAGGTATCTTCTGCAACTGTGTCTGGTTGGGACATGCAGGTATGCCTCCTTGAGGTCCAGAGTAACCAGCCAAGACCCCTTGCCCAGCATGGGAAGAAGTTGCTGTAACGTCAGCATTTTGAATTTTGGCACAATAAGGAAAGTGTTTAGAGCGGACAAGTCCAGTATAGGTCTCCACTGCTTTTCTTTTCTTGGAACAAGGAACAGTCTTGAGTAGAATCCCTGGCCTTGTTCCTGAGGAGGAACCTTTTCTATTGCTTTGATGTTTAGCAACTTTGAAACTTGTATGAGTGCCTCTGCCCTTTGATTTTGTGGCAGGTATGGCATGCCTTGTCTTGTTGGTAAGGTATGGAAGTGGAACCTGTAACCTTTGTCTATTATGTCCAGAATCCATTTGTCCTTTGTTAAAACGTGCCAATTTTTTGAAAATAAGGATAATTTTCCGCCTAAAGGTGCTTCTCTTTGAGCCTTGGTCGGCGGTGTCAAAGTCAAGTCATTGTGATTGTCCCTGTGGAGCAGAAGTCCCCGCGCCACTTCTCTGATTAGCCGGTTGCCATTGGCGGCCCCTGTAGGAGCCTCGGTATTGCCCTCTACCTCAAGCACGCCTGTTTTTTCCCCTTTGGAACTTGTCAGTGTCTGGAAAGGACCAATTCTTCGAAGGCCAATTCCTGCTGAACCTTGGTGGCTGAACCTGGAGGAAATCTTTGACTGTCTACTGATTTAGCCTTTTCCTCAATTGATTTCAACACATCCTGAGCATTAGCACCAAATAGCTTGCGTTTTTCCAGAGGTGCATCTAGAAGCTTTACTTTAACATGATCTGGCAATGCCTGTTCTTTCAACCAAGCATGTCTACGTATGACAGCCCCTGTCATAGCTGCCCTACATGAAGCTTCCAATGCATCATAACTACACTGAAGAAAATGATTGCTAACCTGCTGAGTATTATGAACCAAATCCTGCAAGGCCTTTCTATCTAAAGGCTCAGGAGAGGCTAACTTTTTCTGCAAATCATCCATCAAGAAATCCTGATACTGAAACATAAGAAAAAGACAGTTAAGAGCCCTCATGGCAAGGGTGGTTGAGCTTTGGTGGATTTCAGCTTTATTTGGATTTGTTTCAACATCAAGTTCTTTTTATATTTTCCTGTTGTGGAATTAAAGAAATTTACCAACTTGCACTACGTTGTCTATCTTACTGCGGAGCTGCCTGGAAACATTGCTTTATTTGGTCTTGTTTGCTGTTCTATTTTCGGTGGTTGAGGTATAAACTTTTTTGCCCCACCTCTCCAGGGACCTAGATTCCCTGTCTGCGGGCAAAGGATTTTTGGCCGTGGAAGTGGCCACTCCTTTGGGCTCCTGGGAAATAGTTTCTAGATCAATAGAATGGGCCTTAAAGAGATGCTTATGAGTTTCAGGAACCCTGTAATATCTGTCTGGCTTGACAGGAGCAGGAGGGAGAGAATCAGGAGAAGCACTCGAGTCTGAGTACACATCATCCAATACATCTAACACTGGAGGAATAGCTAAAGGCCTGTGCTGGGGTAACTTAAGGAAAGTACGAAGCCTTTTCCTGGAGTCGGAGAAATCCTGGCCCTGCCACTGAAAGTGCTCTCTCATGGAGTGGAGAATTTCCCCGAAAGAAATATCCTCAGGAGGAGAGGCAGAGGGAATAGATTCATCAGCATCAGAATCCTCGTAGGCCTGGAAGGATTCTTCCTGGGAATCTGAATGGCCTGAGTCACCAGAGGCTTCATCTGAGGAAAAGGTATCTGTCTGCTCAACCCTAGGCCTTTTGTCTGCAGGCGGCTGAGAACCTCTGTCTAGATGAGCCTGAAAGCCTCTGATTAAAGAAATTAGATCTGCAGCTAAAGTCATGATCTGTTTATCTGAAGTGGGACCCTGGAAAAAAGATTTAGGAGGGTGAGACTTAGCCTGGCTGGCAGCCTTAGCACGTGTGTAGGCCTTGATGGACATAGACACCGGAGGCCTAGCTGCCCCACGTGCAGGAGTAACTTTGTCCACCGGTATGGTGTCGGGCAAATCTTGGGCTTCGGTTTCAGGAGGAAAAACAACAACCGGCACCGAGGAAGCCTCGGGAACCGAAGTGTGCGGTAAAGCGGTGTCGTCAGTCTGGAGCGGTTGAATTGCCGCCTCCGAAGAGACTGATGCACTCGCGGTATGTTTTGGCGTGGTGTCGGTGGAAGTCGTGGGCTGAGAATGTTGGTCCCGGTCCTTCCGTTTTTTTTGGAAATATGTGTTGTCGGTTGTTCCGACGGCATGATATAGGAGTAATTTTCCCCCAAAAAATCTTCAGCAAATTCTGCCCGGCGCCTGTGTGTGCGCTTACTGAAGCAAGCACAGGCCGAGACGTCGTGGTCTGGGCCAAGGCAGGGAAGGCAATACGAATGGAAGTCCTTATGAGGTATTTGTTTACCACAAGACAAACAGTTATTAACTTTTGCAGTTTTATCTGACATCGGCTGAGGCAAGAAAAGGTTCCCCAACGGGGTACTTAGCTTTTTGATGACTTCGATAACTGAAAACACAGGAGCTGACCGACCGGCACTTGCGAACTGCTTCTGCTTCGGGCACCGCACGGCAAGAAAGACTGAAGATGGCATCGGCTGATGCTTTTATACCCCAGCCGCTCTGACGTCGGGGAAGAGGTGACATCAGCTGACACCAGACCCAGACTTTGGAATCCGGCTGACCGAAGGGCTGCCTGAGGCAGGACAACCCATATGTAAGGACTGCAGTTGCATTCTTGAAGGACATCTGCTTATAACTTTAGCACTGCTTGCCAGGGCCATTTCCATTTTCTGACCTGATTTATAATTCCCTGCATGATCAGTCGACACACTGACAGCACACATAGCAGAGTACAATGAGGAAGACATTAAGTTAAGCATAAAATCCTCCAATGAGGTAGCTGGGACGGCACTGTACCTGGAACTAAGCCATATTCTCCCTGGCCAGCCTAGTTTCTGGGACGGTCTCCATTCTCAGTAACATCTTCACTCTAGAAGGCTGGACACTCAGGCCTAGTGTAGGGAAGGTTTTTAAGGGGTACAGCAGACACTAAGCACAGATGGGCAGAAAAAGGTACTTAATAAAAACACACACCACTGCTTAGTAACAAAGTATATGGCAATTAAGTAAGATAATACTGAAATAATAAAAATACACAACACTGCTTAATAACAAAGCCTATTAAAATTTGGGTAAGACAAAACTGAAATATTACAAATTACACCAGCTTTCCTTCAGACAGCTTATTTCATTACACATTCTGCAGATCCACTACATGGCTGCATAGTTCCAGCAAGCCAATCAATTTGAATGCATTTCTCTCTACATGCAAAATGAAAAGGTTTAAGTCACTGCAACTGTTTTGCATTTGCTAAACCTATAGATTATTTGGGGGCTTACATACTGCTCATGTATTAACAGTTTCCACAAAAGAAAACCAAGTATCTAACAAGAAAGAACTTCACAGTTGCTTCTTAGAAATAAAAAGGCAACTGTGACAACTACAACCTTTCTAATGTGGTGAAGAAAGAAACTAGCCTTTAATCAATGCTCCCTCTGTTAAAAACCAATGTTTAAAAAATGCAGCACACTGTAAAGTGGCACCACAGAAATGAGATGAAATGCAGTTGCTACTATTTAATTTCAACAATATGCTGTCACTGATATCACTGGTAAAGAGGATAAAAAGGAAGAGATTAGCTACATTTTAAACTCAAATGTGCATTTTCATAAAATCGAAACTTACAACCAGAAAATTAACCCTTCCTCTTCATAATTTTAAAGCTGTGGTAAGCCTAAACTGTTTGAAGATGTTTTGCACTCCAGTATATTGTTCATTTATTTATTCTGACAACAAGAGATGTTTTTACTGTATCAGCTGATCTATGATGAGAGCTCTCTTTGATAGGTCATATGGTAGGGGTTGTCCTCTCTACATTCAGATTTAAGCATCTTCGTTTGGAAGTTCCTGTGCTTAGAGAGGACTATGTGCTTATGATGATGATGATGATGCATTGAACTGACATCAGCAACATGTTTATCCCATGCACGTTCCATTTTACTGCCTTGCTGCCAAGCAGGCAATCTTCTGAAAATCAATTAACATTTGTCATGGTTACTTAGTGATATACAGATGTACAACAGTTTACTTTACTGGGATGTAAATAGCAAAGGCCAACTGGAAGAGTTGACCAACTGCAGGAAGAGACAGAGAGGGTATTCTTCACCCTTCAAAAGTAGGACCCTCTTGACTGGCAGGTCAAATGAAAAGCAAAAATGTATTTATTCCATCTAATATCACCATCCATGATGAGGACACTCAATGTCTTCGTTCTCAGGAATAAAATAACATGGGTGCATAGAATCATGGAATCACACCAAAACAAGCTATGAGGCTGAGGTCTGATTAACATGGAGACCAAAAAGGCCCACCTTCTTCCTTCAAAAGCTAAAGATGACTTTGGAGGAGAGCACTACAGGCTAGGGCAATGGGGATCAAGCCTGCCAGAGACAGACCAAGCAATCACAGGAGGAAGCTACAATCAGAAAACACACAAGACTGTCGCAGTGGGAGTTAACTCTCCCTATATTCCTCAGGACAAAAAGAATTAGTATACCCCTAATGTTCCAAACACCTAAGGATGGAACACTAGCCAACTCTAGCCTCTATGCCCTCTGGGAAAAATCCAAGTAGAAGAGTATTCCCAGAAGTAAGAAGGCCCTCAATTTCTGTTCCCCCTGTGCAGCCTGAGAGAAATTACTTCATTTACCACAGAAAGTGAAACAAACCTGCACCCTTCATCCATAAGGCATAAAGGTACCTCCTTGGTCCTGAAACATCAGGGTACTCAAAGGAGGAACAGATATGCATCAGTGGCAGTACTGTACTAGAATACTACAAGACCAGGAGACCCCACAGATGACAGGCATGCTCATCAACGTGAAGTTCAAGATCTCAACATGAAAGGATCTCCCTGATATCTGTGCAGCTGAGCTTGAACCAAGCAGGGATATCAGATGGACTGAATTCCCATCCTTCCCCCACCTTGGGCAAGTGTCAGGAACTGTGCATACCAAATGGTGGCATTTACCAGCAACCAATGTCCTGAAGTCCTGAATACCACAGCCATGCAATAGATGACAGGGTCTGGAAGAAAAGGGTTCAAGTCAGAAGGCAAAGTAAGAGCTAAACACTCACAAAGTAGGGTGCAACCCTTACAAGAACTACTGGTGGTCCTAAACCACAACAGACAAAGCTATCCACTTCCCAAGCCTGTTCAAGGCCACTGAAGATCCAGAATGAAACATGAGAACAGAAGAAAGGGAAACAGGAACCCTTCCCAAAGAAGGGGAATGTTCTACTCCTAGAAAACTGACAGGAGAAGCCACTGCAGTGGTTGATCAAGAGACTTACTCATTTGCCAAAATTAATTTGTGGTTACGACCCCCCCCAAACCAGTCTCTCACAGGAAGGGCAACATATTCAGAAGTAGATCGTGAGCTCCTCCTTGAAGACTAGGAATTGACCCCTCCCCTGACTGGATGACAGAAGGTCTATCTAAAATACCTTATCAAACTTACAGAGACAGAAAAGGCCAAAAGCCCTTCCACTGAAGGGGGGAGTAGAACTGCCACACTCTGCAATGGATGCTGCCTCCATCCAAAAAGAAAGAGGAGGAGGAAGAAAGAACATCACAGAGGTCTCGCTCTTGGCTTACTAGAATCCCACAAAAGCTATATACCTCCTGCAGCTGATACAAGTAGTCTCATATATGGAGTGGGCATGCAAGTCACACCATCCTCTGCTATCTCATAGCAAAGCAGGGATGAAAGATCCCTACCCATTAAAGTGCTCTCAACTCACAGACCCAACAACTGACACCGCAGAACTGAAGGACTGGGTCAGGTCACCCATTCAAATGTATGGTAAAGAGGAAGAATCTTGCACAGGGACTAGTCAGCCAAAGATATAAACATCTTGGTAATAGGACAAAAAAACCCTACTGTTGGAGGAACCTAGGGGAACTATGGTGATGGATTGCCACATATTTAACCAGGAGGGCTTCCACATAAAAAACCTTCACTGCCAGGAGTCACTACAGACAAATGTCTTGTTTATTAACTAGATTATTTTTATTTGCTTACAATGAATGGTCTGATTGAGCAAATGCAGCCCCTTTTCAGCAAAGTCCCAAGGAGAAAAGCCCCATTTACAACTATACAGTTACATACAAATAAATTGTTATATACAAATAAATATGAATCATTAAGACACCAGTCAAACATAATAATTATATACAAACAAATGTAACATGTTTGGGCAACAAGAACATACAAAGGTAAAATGATAGCAAGGGTATTCTAGCAACATATCACACAAAGTATGGTTACTTACACTTTAGGTAGAATACAGAATTTTGTCATCACTTACTGATAGGGCATACCTGTCAAGGAAATTGAGAGAAACTACAGTTGTGTAAAATCTTACCATATCAGTAGAAGTTCCTTCTCTTCACTGATGCAGTATTCCTTACATTAGGGCTCCCTGCCAAGGATATCCTGACATCCAGCCAGTATACCAAAGCCGTAGGTTGTAATCAGGACGTCACACATCACATGTACGCTCCCTGTGCACTGTGGAGGCCATAAAGGTGAAATATGGACATAACTTCTGCAGAACTAAAAAGCCCCAGGAGGAACAACAGTCCAAGAAGAAAGAGGGGAACATGTGCATCTAGTAGGAGAAATGTAAGGGAGGCGGAGGAGGGAGGGAGTAAATATTGCAACAGTGAAGAGAAGCACATCTACTGTTATGTTATTGTTTTATACAACTGTACTTAGCCCTTCCATACCACAGTTGCAGTATTCTCCGTAATGTAAGAAATACTGCAAACGTGATATGTAAGGACATCAGAAGGCTCACTCCCTCCTCCCAGAGGGAATACAAATGCAGAAAAGATTTATTCCCCTCAAATCACTAGCAATGAAAAAGACAACCTGCCATTGACTGGGAGACAATAGGCCAATCACTCCGTGCTGGAGTGGCAGCACACCAAATGACCGAAGGGATGCCCTTTAAGTACCAGAATGATCTGTCCTTCCACTTTCTCAAAGAAAAGAGATGCAAGGGGGTCCCTTAATGCCTAGATAATTGGAATGGTTCCAGGTAAGTAACTGTAAGCAAAGGGTAAGGATGCTCTCCCCACAAGAAGGGAAATCCTCCCTCTAGACAAAAAAGCTTAGACCTGCTTCCTGAATCACAAGTAATAATGCATCAGGAAGTGACATGTCATACTAGCAAGCAGGCCCAATGAGCACATCCAACCACTTCACAGACTCAGTTAGCAACGGTTTTGGAATACCGAAAGGTCATCCATTTTCCTTTCAACAAGGGAGTACAAGACGCTTGCTTATTCAAGAACATGTATCAGCAAATAGTACTTAAACCTGTTACGCCTTCTGTTCTTCATTGATAATTTGGAAGTCAGTCAGTGGGTAAGTGTTTTTTCCCCAAAATGTCAAAGAGCAACTTAACAACCAAGATAGCTTCAAGCATGGACTGAAGACTCTACCAAGCAAGGCTACTCCTGTCACAGAGAAAATCCAGCAACAGATTATCTGTATCATTTTACAAATACAGCCAGAACAACCACCTCAACACACTCATGTGCCCACCACCCTAGTTAGAGCATCCACTGCAGAATATATACATTGTCATGTAGTAATGAACCACAAGACAAGTCTTCAGCCTGAAGGCTAGATCCTCCTTGAACTGAGATTTGCAAAGGCTCATTCTACCAGGAGACCCTGACTGACAGATGAAGGCTTTAAAACTACACCATGGCAAAAGAAAACAAATCCATGCCTGCACTATCCCACTCCTGGAACTTCTTGTCTACTAGCTGCATTGGAGATTTTCATGGATCCCATGGCAACTGAAAACTAGCCTTAGGGTGGAAAGGCAGAGTATCATTCAGGTCTACCAAATGATGACAGAAAGTACCATCCATCTTTGGTGGGTTGACAAAACTAGCAGAGTGAGGGTACTCCGTGTGTGTAGGATAATGTCAAGAAAGATAGCTCCTTGGAAGGATGGTCAAAACAAGTGTAAATGATGACTTCAAAGGCAACCTAAACCTTGATACAGGCAAGACCTGAACAGTCAAATCACCTCCTTAAATAAGGCACAACCCCACAAGCAGTCCATATGAACTTAAGGATTCTGAAGTTTCATCTGACTCAGAAATAGAGACTCCTGCACCCGATTCTCTAACAGAACCAATGAGGGAGCCCTGCAACCCAAACTCAGGGATCTGGATTACTCATGCAGTCAAAGGACTGTGAGTATACAGATTGGCATATGTGGACAGACAAGTCAGAAAGGGCCTATGAGTGAATAAACATGCATCAAGAAATGCATTGAACATGGTAAAGACTGTTCTGGGACAAATGTTGGTAACCACCTAAAATTCCTTACAGGGAAGTTCTTAGGGTACAGAGAACGTAAATGTTTCCATTGTGAGGCAACATAAATCCTGAGGGGAGATGAAGTCAGACCCTTCCATCACAGGATATGGAAGCATTCAGAAAAGACAGAGGATTCTCACAGCATTAAAAGGAAAGGAGGCAAAAAAGAGAGTAACAGAGTTTCATAGTATAGTACTAGGCTATCTGCCCTGAGGCATTTGTAAGCCTAGCCATAGTGATGTGGCTTTTGCCACCCCATGAAATGGTAAAAAAAATGTAGAGACTAGATTTAGAATACTGTGCCTCTGTCTAGTAGTGACACAATGAAGGTCCCCTTATATAATAGAATTAGTTTACTGTGCCCCTGTCTAGCAGTGACACAGATGTGACCCCTGGGGTAAACTTACGATCTCCCATCCACTCATCAAGATTTCTCTTGAAGAGAGTCAGTGAGGGGCTCTGCCTAATACAAACTGGGATCTTGTTCCAAAGCATGGGAAGCCTCTGGGTTATGAATCTATCCCTCTAGCATGTCCTATTCATACTTGTGCTGAGGTTTAAGTCTTTAGCTCTCGTGGTCCTGATGGATTTGGATTTTTTGAGGTGGAGCATGTTCAACAGATCCTGATTGGACATAGCCTTGTACATCAGGCAGAGATCACCTCTGAGCAGGCGGTATGCTACCGAACAGAGCTGAAGTTTCTTTAGTCTGGCAGAATAAGACATATGTTGGAAAACCTTGATCCTCTTGGTGAGGTACTTTTGTGGTCTCTCCAGCTGTTGCAAATGTCGGGTGAGGTACATACCAAATGGGGCATTGTACTCAATCATGGGTCTGATGAGGGAGGAATATAGGGGTACAATGACATCCTTGGATCTGGATGTGAATCCCTTCATGATGAGGTGTGCAAGGTAGAATGTTTTTCTAACCACTTTGGCAACGTGGGTGTCAAATGAGAGGTCGCTGTCGACTTGGGTCCCTAGGTCTCTGATTACTTTTCCGTACTCAGTGGGTTGTTGTCTATGTGCTAATTTGTGGGTACTTTGTTTTTCCCAAAGGGATGACTATACAATTTTGGCATTTAGTTTAAGGTCGTGACTCCGCACCAGTTGTCCGTTTCTGTGAGGCCTTTTGTAGGATGTGTGTGTCTGCTGGTGTATCAACTATGGCCTAGTTTGCAGTCATCTGCGAACTTTGTCAGCCACAGCCCTCCCATGTTTGCTTTAACATCTGAGAAATAAATGCCGAACAAGAGGGGTCCCAGGACAGATCCCTGTGGGACACCACTTGTGACTGGCTTTGAGTCTGACATTGCTCCAGTGATTTTAACTTTATGGGTTCTGTCCTTTAGCCAGTTTGCAACCCATCTAGTGACATAAGGGTTTACTTTTAAGCTGTTGAGCTTATCTATGATGCCTGAGTGGGGGTATTGTGTCGAAGGCCTTAGCCAAGTCCAGGTATGCTGTATGGACTGCTTTGCCCTCATCAATGGCTCTAGTGACTGTTTTGAAAAAGTAAACCAGGTTTAAAAGGCAGGATCTGCCCTTTACAAAGCCGAACTGGGTGGGGTCAAGTGTCTGTAGGTCCCCTATGTCTCTATTTATGAGTTCCATAATGATTCTTTCCATAGCTTTGCAGAACAGGCTGGTTAAGCTTATGGGGCGGTAGTTTCCAGGGTCTGTAGAGGCATCCCCCTTGTGGAGTGGGACCACTGTTGCTGTAAGCCAGTGTTCAGGTACATATCCCGAAGTAAGGCTAAGGTTAAATAGCATTTTTATGTGTGGGTTTAGCTCCTCTTGGAGTTTACGTAACACGCAACCCGGGATACTGTCAGGTCCCATTGATGCTTTGTTTAGGGCGGTTCTCACTTGGACATCTGAGATGACAGGGAGATTACATTCAGCTGGGATAAGTATTTCTTCTTTTGGGGGTGAAGGAGGGGAGAAATTTGCACTGAAACTGTCAGCCAGAATGTTGGCAATATCTGTGGGTTCAGTGTATTTTTTGTTGTTGTGAACCAACTATGAGCATATCTGAGGGTTTCCGCCCAGGTTTCTAACATAGCTGAAGAAGGCTTTGTGGTTATCTTTAGTGTCCTTAGCGAAATTTAAGAAATGTAAAACTTAAGTTTCAAAGTAAATATTTGTTCTTGTTATTACCCAGTAAGTTGGAGGAGGAGCTCTGAGACAGATTCAGCGCAAAAAGTACTGTGATAATGGCTATATAGGGCTGGATGCAGGCTGGAAACTAATTCATCACCCCCTGCAGCCTAAGTTCATCAGCATCTGTTAACTTAGCTTACCAACTCCTTTTCTTGGTACCTGAAAAGAAAATCACCGTTAGTTAATACACAGCAAAGCATTCCACAAGCTACCCTATGACTAATCCAAGTCAATAATTAATGTTTCAAATCTACAAAGTTAATAGACAAACAAAAAAGATGCTTTATTTTTCTGTTTATCTCTAATGAAAGTCATCTAAGACATAAAGCACAACTCCAAATAAACATCTAGCTAAAAAATTAAATGATACCTTTTACTGACTGTACTATATTAGGTTGAACAGTAGTCTAACAGAAGGGGTTTGTCTAAGGAAAGTGCATGGTCAGGGCTAGGATTAGCATGCATTAGTAAGGTGGGCCAAGGGGGGAGGGCAAAGTCCCCTTGCTCCATCTTATGAACGCATGCTAACCCTAACCACGCATCTTATCCTAGAAAACCCTTTTTGTAATACTACCACTATTCAGACAAAGTTGGCATGAATGTTTGGTGTAAAGATTTGCGGACTGGAAAAAGAAATTTATTTCTTTTTTTGATGCAAAGGATTTTGATAAAATGAACCTTTGGCATGTTACAGGTGATCATTTGTAGGCTGGCTATTTAGAATATCAAACATTCATGATGTAATCCTTTTATTGCACAGGAATACAATCATCCTTATGTCTTGTACATTACACAAAAGCAAATTTTGATGGCAGATAAGGACAGATTTCTGACCACTGTCAAGTCTGATAAGCTACAAGTCCTACATAGCCAAACATTTGAACCTTTTTCTCCCTCTTAATGTGAAGTTCTTTCTATTGTATTCTTGAGCTCTGTCACTGATTTTGATACTATTACATATTCTAAAAGGCTATTCCAACTGGTTAACACCCTTTCTATGAAAAATACATCACTGACTATCCTCTGAATGGTTTATTTTGCAACTTCAAATTGCTCCATCTTGCTCAGCCAGTTATGAAAATGGAAAACAAAGTGTTTGCCCCAGAGCTGACGATCTTGGTTAAGTTAAAGTCCTGGGAGACAAAAGGAGAGGAACGGCAGCAAATCAAACAGGCAAGGACTTGCTCACCTCTACTGAATGAGGGAATGATACAAGCTGCAGAAAAGACAGACTACTAGTGGAGTAAATGGGAACCTCACTCCTTAAATTCTAAAAAGACTGTGATGTATGTCTGGGGATCCTGACAACTGCACATTGCAAACACATCAGAAGTGGTATCATGCCTCAGGGAGAAAAAGCTACTGTCCTCATTGTGATGACTTCATCAGCCATAAATTATCAACCTAGACAAAAAAGCACCTAGAAGTAAACAGCAGAAAAAGGCATTCTCTTCAAGAAAGGAACATGCTCACTGTTGTCATATGCTGGGTCAGTGCTAGTCATATGTTCAGGGAGAAAAAGGATCACAAGGATGTCTACCAAGTTCTGACATCAAGAGAAAGCCAACAAAAAATACAGTCTTCTTGCCTTGATTCATAATATGATATCCACATAGACTTTGTGGATCCCTTTAAGATGCATATCATGCCTCCTATTGTAGCACTTCAAGATTATGAATACTATTTTTTTCAGTTTCTGGTAACTGGTGCACATTGTGCACCATCTATCCTACCTCTGAAATTCCTTTATTCCATTTGTACCCTTGTAAGGATGTAGTTGCCACAAGAGCAGATAATACTCTACAAGAGGTTTTACAAACTGTCTGTAAAGAGGAATATCCTTCTTGTTTCCTACAGTTGATACTTCTTCTGCATCATAGTATTTGAAAATATTTTCTTGCTGCTTTTTCGCATTGCTTGCCATCAGGTTAATATACCCACACCTACCCTTGTGCTCCTTCTCTGTAGTAATTGCTATTGCTTTCCCAATGGAATCTTTTACATTTTTTATGGCAATGATGTTAGGCTGCCATATGTTTGACTGCTCCTTTTTCCTATTTGCTATACCTTATTGTGAATTAATCAGGTGTCATACTTTACGGTTACCAAAAATGCAAGTATTTCTACAATGTAACATACACATTGAATAAGGACTGATATCAGTACAGAGTCCTGTGGTTGCACACTGGTAGACCTACTCTCAAATGAGTGGACTCCTCTTACTATCGCTGACTAGCTTAAATAAGGGTTTTAACTTATCCATACTGCAATGGTAGGACCCACACCAACTCTAATGTTTTCACAAACGTGTGGTACAGTGACAAATTCAAATGACTTACAAGATATGTCCACATCTCTCTTGTGTCACACTGCCTAGTTTCTCAGTCAGAAAACTATATTAGACGCAACTGGCATGGACTTATTAATTATACTGCTACTGTCCTGGTTTCCAAACTGGGCAATTCTCATTTCCACTGAAGGCCCAGTAAGAAAAGTTTTAAACAATATGCAGCAGAGTAAAAAAAAAAAATACAATTAGCACAATATTTACATGTGAAAAGCAAGTCATCATGTTATCCAATAAGTGGTCATGCTTCTATTAATTAAACTATCCTTAAACAATGACACAAATGCATGCAATTTAGTTTATGGGAAAGGGATGCAGACATATTCAACAGAAGCAGACTACTGTGAATGCAAATTTCAGTCATAAAAAGTATAACTGAAACCACATTCAAAAAGTCACTTAAAATAAGAATAATGCTTTTCTGTTCTGTCCCCTGCTCCTCTTTATCAACTCCAAAGTCGTGGGTAAGGACAGTTGTGTGACAATACACCATAACAGAAGATGTTAAAATACAGAGCAGATCAGGCCCGATTTCAAGTATTTTAGAAATTTCCAAGGCAGAATAGTACCCCCCACCCCACCCCCATACCAGAGCTCTCATTAAGAAGCTAGGAAGAAAAAAGGACACTGGTCTGCAGATAAACATGGAACTACTATATGCTTACCCTTGCTATATGATGTACAATATATAAAATTTGCTGATCAAATTTCAAATACTTATCAATGAGAATACCAAGCCAAGTATAAATGACCCAATTTACGCTTTTGACCATACTCACCATTAAAGCACTGTTTAAGAGGTAGAAATAAAAAAAATTGTTAACTATTTTTTAATTATAATAGTTTCTATTCCATGATCACAATGCCACTTTTGTATTAAAGTCAGACTTGAAAAAAAAAGTTATATACCCTACTGATAAAAGTCACATAAAACAAGATCACAAAGAAAGCAGGTGAGACACTACAAAGCAAAAAGAGATCCCTGTACTAAAATCTACCACTCTGGTGAGTTAAATTGCACAGCTGCACTAAGTTCATTGTAGGCATCACTGCCACAGTAATATCCAAAACAGATGGGAACAGGAATAAATCTGTAATTGCCCTTATCAAAAAAAATATGAAGCCAGCATGTCTTTCCTGACAGCAGTGGCAAAGCCTAATCTGCTTCTGGAAAAGGAATCTAGTTTCTAGTATCTGAAAGTACTGCAAATGGAGATTCAAGAAGCTGTGTTACATGACCTGGGATAAAACATTTTTAAACAGAGCTGCAACAGCAGCTGTTGGAAAGAGAGCTCTCACTTGTCCTTGCAGCAGTTTTGCATGGAAGTCATAGTAGAAGACGATACAATTTACAAACCAAATGAAGAGCATTTGTTTGGACACTGGTCTGCCCTGCTTTCCTAATTTATAGGAAAACAATGGAGAGACCATTTAATCTCTCTGGGTCTAGCTAAATAAGTAAACACAAAGTGCTTATTTACATCCAGTAAATACAGCAACCGCTCCCCCTTTGCTTTGATGTTTTAGAAAGAAAATAAAGTAGCTGGACAGCCTAACTTGGAGCTAGTTCTGGTATCAATTTAAGGAAGGAAGGAAAAGCTGATGCTTAAAGACAGCCTGTCCTGATGGAGGACAGTATAGGGCTCAATTGTACAAATCAAAGATCTTGCAAGCAGGTGATAACCACCAAGAAAATGGGTTTCCAAGATGTGAGCTTTGAAGTGCAGTCACCAGTTGTCTGAAAAGGTGGAATGGTAAGCTTTTCAAATACAAAACTGACATCCCAGAATAAACAGCATGCTGGTCTGTGGGGGCTTAGGTGGACCACTCATGTAAAGATCCGGAAGATCCATGGACAAACAGGCTGAAATGGCTGAGGTGCACTTTTAATGAGTAAGCAACTCCTGAACTAAATATGCAAGTTAAGTAACACTCTCTTGTGAGATCCAAGATGTCTCACACCATAATACAAGCTCAACAGCAGCCTTATATGTTTAGTTAGGTAGGAATCCCTAATAGTTGGCTTTTGTGCCCTTTGTATGGCCAGAATCTCAAGTGGAAAATGCTGCCAATGGGGAATCACAGACCTAGTCTGAGGCTGCTCATGTCACTGTGATGGAACACCAAGTGCAGGACGTAGATAGATTGAAGGGTTTACCGTTCCTTCAACTTCAGCAGCAGGGAGAACTTGAGTTGTCTGGATCAGAAAAAAGGAGCTATCCGTATGAAATATTGTTCCACGTTCTCTTGATCAACTAGGATTTTGGGACAAGATGGAGGAAAAGGAAGGCATACAGAAGCTCTGTTCCCTCGCTGCAAGGAAGAAGCATTGACTACCTACTTTAGAGAGGATGAAAGATGAACACCTGTGGTACACCATTAGTTACACTAATTCCTGAATTCATTCCTCCACAACTCTCTGCATCTACCCCTCATGCATGCAAGAATCGACTTCTTCAGTCTTGTACATTTACTTTTCTATTAATATATGCATGCATATGCCTTAGGTGAAAATTTAAAGTGTTAAAAAATACTAATTTAAAGGCTGCTAAACTATCAATTGCCTAATTTGTATTTGTCATGACTTTAAGTAGAATGTCTTGGGCATTAATTTGTATACATTTCTTTCTTGGGTTCACAGTGTACTTTCTACGGTAAAGGTAACTTTTTTAAACTCTTCTTTCTCTTTTGAATTTATATTATTTCTTATTGCAATACATTTGCATTATTGCATTAACTGTTATCTACTGTGTATTACTTACTGACTGCACATGGTTTAATTATTAGGCTCTTTAAATAAACCTAAACTCCCTTCTACTTTCCTGTATGTCATAATGGCTAGCCTCACATTCCTATGCAACCACAATGGCCTTTCCCCATTTTCCAGCTTTGCCTCTTCCTTAAACAGCTGTTGTGAGCCCCGATTACCCCATTCCTGACACCTTCCAATGTTTGCTTAATCCCAAATTTCATAAGACCCCTAATTCTTCCTTCACCAACTATCAGAAGACAGAATAACCCATACTCTTAAAATCCCATGTCTTTCCTTTTTAATCCTACTCTTGACTACATAGTGGCAAGATCACCAATGACTAAACTTTCCTTTACTTGAACATCCTGCACTCTCACAGCCATGGCCACATCCAGAGGTCTATCATTGCTGGTACAGTCCCTACACCAGATGGATGACTCATCATGGTTCAAGTCCTCACTCAATTCCTGCTTGCTAAATATTCTTAGAACTCGGAATTTCCAAGTCTTGTCCTGGCAGATTCAAATCCCCTACAATTAACAAAAAGCCTCCTACCACTCTCCTCTTTTTTTCATTCACAAGACTCAAATTCACATTCTCTGTCAGTGTGTCTGCAGGCCGATACATTTTATAACTCCATTAGCAATCCTCACCTTCCTATACTTTAACTTTCAGGGATCATACAACAGGTTATGAACCTACCTCTGCTCCCTTGTCCCCTCAGGAGGTGGTATTCTTCCTCACTTATACTCACATTTGGTTCCTTCCTTCATGCAAACTTTTAATGCACCTCCATTCATACTCTGTCAGTTCTGTGCAATTTACAGCCAGACAGCACCATGTCACACCCCATCTTGTCAATGGACTCTGTTTCTGTGATACCATCAATGTCTCTCTTCCCCTCCTACATCACAGCCTGTGGCTTCCCCATCTTCCTATAGATAGAGCTCCCTTACAAGAAAGATGGTGGAAAAGGTACAAAGGTATTGACAGAGGGAAAAGAGGAGGCTAGATACTTCTGTAAAACTGTTATGAAGGAAACTAGTAAACTAGGAAACATGACACTTTGAAACAATCCATTTTGCTTTTGGAGTGAGATGGTGGATATGAAGCTAGAAATATTCTTTAATCCAGAGATTGATAAGATTTAGTCATGAAGGCAGAAGTTTCTGGTTATAATGCTGAAACATTAACTGCTGTCTGAAGCAGGATGGATGACAAACTGGAGGGTGGAGTTATATAAGAAATATAGAAGAAAGCATCTCAATCACTGGAAGACATTGTATAACTAGACAGGAGAAGAAATGCCTCTCATCTACTCTCAAACAAGCTACTTTGCTATAAGTGTTTATCAAGGGACAGTGGGTGAAATACTAGACAAACTGTTTATGGCACATGCTTTAAATTAACCTGAAGCCTAGAGATGTGCAGTCTCTTGCTAATATGACAGGAGTGTACGTTTGATGTGAGTTTTATAACAAAGCCAGCTTTGCAGAGGTTCCTCCGCTATTAAGGCAAATAACTCATCCCGTTGACTGACTGTAGTCTTTCTGTTATTTTATAAAGAGCCCTAAGCCTGGTTCTGACAGTGAATAACTCTAGAAAGATGAATGGAAAGTGGACGTGAAAGGGAAATGCAAACAACTATTGGGTGCACGATTGATTCACCAAGTACTGCTTTCATTTGAAAAATGAAGAGTCACGTTAAAACTGACAAGAGGTGCTGGGTCTGCAGTGAGAAGCCGGACACTAGAGGGATCATTTGAATAAAAATCTGTGGTGCAGTTTATGCAAAACAGAAGGACATAACTTCAAGCACTGTGTAAATGATAAATCAACAGCAGAATTTACCCAGACTCTTATTATAAAAAGAAGGTGTTGGTTCAGAAGCCGGAAAGGGCAAAAAAGGACACAAATGGGATCACTTCTAAGTCACTGGATGAAACAATCACTGTACTACAAAGTAAAAAATCAAGGGTAGTGAAAGCATATAGAAGATGAATGAACTGCAGAAGTAAATGAAGAGCCACTTGGGGATTCTTGTTAAGTAAATGTACTATTCATAAGTTCATAGGTGTTTACTAGGCAAAAGACCACAAAGCCTTTTTAAGCATAGCCATGCATCCAAATCACTGACACGTTCTGTTACCCTTGATAAGTGTAAGCAATGGCTTGGGAGGTGAACATTTACATGCAAGGGCCTTTGAAATGAACCATTTCTATCATTTCCATTTCCAGCCTGTTCCACTAGAAACATAGGTGCCAAATCAGGGATGACTTTAATCATATTACTTTGTATTTCTGAATTCTATTTATTGTACACTTTACTTTACAAAGTTGACCTTAGCA